>NC_133309.1:21066380-21079623 GCF_012295235.1 Primulina huaijiensis | reverse complement strand
GTATCTGTATTATATGATATATGTCGGTTTGATTGGATTGATTGGAATGAGATTATGTGTCTATATGCCTTATTTGTTGATTGATGTGGCATACATGACATTGAGATTGAGATATCGATGTATAAAATAAATGTTTTGTTAACACACATCGTTTGATGCATACATCGATACATGACATGCACGTTGAGCTATGATCCTTGGATACCCTGATATGATTTGATTGGATTCTGGGGTTTGTGAACACAATCGCTATGCCGGTATTATATGACCCGTAAAGCCTAGACAATTGTGGCCCCGATGATTGGATATGAGATTTGGGATTTGATGGCGCTTTGTCGACGCTATCATACGAGTATCCCTTATTGAGGCCGGTGTGCCAGCTCGAGCATTGATTTGATAGCGATTCGTTTGATTCTGACATGTGCTCAGTGGATGGGCATTTGACCCGATACCTCCACGACATACATGCATTGCATCCCATATATCATTGTTTAGATATCTGTGGTATATATGATTGGTTGTTCCATACGGAGCTCTGCTCACACCCAAGGGGGGCTGTTGTTGTCTTTGTGTGTGGACAATGGCAGGTACTCCAGGATATCAGGAGACCGGAGAGGGTACTTCTGGAGGTAGTCACAGTTTGAGTTGAGGTTTAGTTGTTTATCCCAGTATATATATATGTATCTATATACCGGGGCATGTCCCGAGGATATGATTTATTGTTGCATGAGTTGTTTTGATTAGGTGTGGGCAGATTTTATGATGTGAGATGAAATACTATTTTTAGTATTCAAATAATATATTTTGGGCTCATTGTAAAGAAATTTTAAACTCGTTTTCCGCTGTAATTAATTAACCCTAATCAAATTGCATTGTAATAACGATTAGGAGCTAAGGGCCCCACACGGAGTGGTATCAGAGCATAGCTGGGAATGCTCGATTGAGTCTTGTGTACACTTGAATAGGCACGAATGAATTGTGCGCATGTGTTTGAATTATTGTATTACTTGCTCCTACTTGATTTAGTTTGAATAAGTTGTTGATGAGAGTGATGATATGAGATGATGATGATGTGACATTGATATTGATTTGTGATATTGATCCTCTGATTTGTAGATGGATCCCACGAATGAAACTGCGAGTAGCAGTAATGGATCTGGTGATGGCTCGATTCCAGGATTTGAAACCATCGAGGTTCTTTGGCACTGAGAGTGCAGAAAGAGCAGAGGCCTGGTTGAAGGATATCGAGCATCTGTTTAATATTGTTGAATACTCTAAGGCTCGGCGAATGAAATTTGCTTTGTATCAGCTGAAGGACCGAGCGAAATCTTGGTGGGAAGCCGCTGAGATTGGACTGAAAGAGGCCGGGATTGAAGTCACATGGGATGTCTTCAAGGCCAAGTTTTTGGAGCAGTATTCTCCTCCTTCTTATTATACTGCTCAGGAGAATGAATTCAATAGTCTGCAGCAGGGAACGATGACTGTTGCGGAATATGCTTCAAATTTTCTACTCTGTTGAAGTATGCACCTCACGTAGCCGAGAATGCGATGGCAAAATATAACAGGTTTGTAAATGGTTTACATCCTGCTTTATATACTTTTGTTGTTTCTGGATTGCCTACCAGCTACGCAGAGGCAGTTGAACGAGCCAAGGCAGCCGAGGCTGGACTTAGGAGAGGAGGTCCACAGTATACTCCTCCACCACCAGTGTCAGCTCAGCAGCCTGCATTGCATCCAAGGGGTAAGAAGTTCAAGAAGACTGGTTCTGGTTCTTCGTCTTCTTCGAGTTCGAGTGGATCACAGCGAGGGAGTTCTGTGATTGCTCCCTGCTGTAGTTATTGTGGAGGTAAACATACTATCGAGCAGTGTCGAGGTATGTTTGGTACTTGTTATCAGTGTGGGCAGGAAGGCCATTTCTCTCGAGTATGTCCGAACAGGGGTACGACTTCTGCTCAACCCCAGCCTGGATTTAGAGGTGGCCCCAGTATGATGAGACCTGTTGTTCCTGTTCCCTCTTTCCAGCAGTCGAATGTTCCACGATATCGAGGACCGGGTGGTCAGACTGCTCAAGTCCCTCCTCAAGTGAGAGTGTATGCTATGACTGAGGATCAGGCGAGAGAAGCTCCTGGTGGTGTGATTGCAGGTATTTGCACGCTTTGCGATTATCCTGCACGTGTTATTTGATACAGGAGCATCTCATTCATTCATATCTCATGCATTTGTTGCATCTCATGATATTGAGTGTACACCGTTGTACGATACTTTGTCGATAGCCACGTCAGCAGGGAAGATTATTTCGTCTGAGCAAGTTGTGCATAATTGTGTATTGATATATGAGGATAATGTGATGTTCTTGAATTTGATTGTCCTCCCAATGCACGACTTTGATTGTATTGTTGGCATGGATATCTTGACGACAAATCGAGCTACTGTTAATTGTTTCTATGGAGTGGTTCGATTTCGACCGGTTGATGGACCCAAGTGGAATTTTTATGGCAAGGGTTCCCAAGCCAAAATTCCATTGGTATCCTCTTTGGAAATGTCTCGACTTTTGACTAGCGGGGATGAGGGTTATCTTATCTACGCTATTGATGTCTCTAAGAAGGAGCCTTCTTTATCGGATATTCCTGTTGCGAACGAATTCCCAGATGTATTTCCCGATGAGATTCCTGATTTTCCGTCTCATCGAGAAGTTGAGTTTAGTATTGATCTTGTGCAGGGGACTACACCTATATCGAAAGCTCCTTATCGCATGGCACCATTGGAATTGAAAAAACAATTACAGGATCTTCTTGATAAGGGATATATTCGACCGAGTGTATCACCTTGGGGAGCTCCAGTTTTATTTGTTCGAAAGAAAGATGGTACTATGCGAATGTGTATTGATTATAGGCAACTGAATCGGGCTACCGTGAAAAACAAGTATCCACTTCCTCGTATCGATGATTTATTTGATCAGCTTCAGGGTACTTCGGTATACTCTAAGATTGATCTTCGATCTGGTTATCATCAAGTACGAGTTCGAGACGAAGATGTGCCTAAGACTGCTTTTCGTACCAGGTATGGCCACTATGAGTTCTTGGTTATGCCTTTCGGTCTCATGAATGCTCCTGCTGTCTTCATGGATCTAATGAATCGTGTCTTTCGAGATTATCTTGACCGATTCGTTATTGTATTTATCGATGATGTTCTTGTTTATTCGAAATCGAAAAAGGAGCATGCTGAACATCTGAGACTGGTACTCCAAACTCTTCGCAATGGCCATTTATATGCTAAATTGTCCAAATGCGAATTCTGGATGGATAAAGTAGTATTTTTAGGCCACGTCATTTCGAGACATGGCATATCTGTTGATCCTGTTAAGGTTGAAGCCGTATTGAATTGGTCGAGACCTACGAATGTTCCTGAGATCCGTAGCTTCATGGGTTTAGCTGGTTATTATCGTTGTTTTATTGAAGGATTTTCGAAAATAGCTAAACCTATTACTCAACTGACACAAAAGAATCAGCGATTCATTTGGTCAGAGGAATGTGAAGCTAGTTTTCTTGAATTGAAGACGAGATTGACCACAGCACCTGTGCTTACTATCCCCTCAGGTACCGGAGGATTTGTAGTGTGTACAGATATGTCTGGTAAAGGTTTGGGCTGTGTTCGGATGCAACATGGCAAAGTGATTGCTTATGCGTCTCGTCAATTGAAATCTCATGAAACACGTTATCCTATTAGTGATCTTGAATTGACCGCCATTGTATTTGCTCTGAAGATTTGGCGCCATTATTTATATGGAGAGAAGTTTGTTATTTATTCAGATCACAAGAGTCTGAAATATCTCTTTTCTCAATCGGATTTGAACATGAGGCAACGCAGATGGATGGATCTCCTGAAAGATTTTGATTGTGAGATTCAGTATCACCCTGGATCGGTGAATGTTACTGCGGATGCCCTGAGTTGTAAAGTGCATGATTCTGTGTTAGCTTCTGTCAGTGTCGCCAAGGTACATGAGGAGATATGTACTTCTGGTTGGACTTTTCACTCGAATTGGAATTCTGTCACTTTCTCAGCATTGCAAATTGAGCCGAGTTTGATATCGAAAATACGAAAGGCCCAACGAAGCGATGCTCAGATTCAGAAGTCGAAAGAACTTGTATCTGCAGGACATCAGTCTGGATTTCAGATTTCTTCTGATGGTTCTTTACGACTTAATAGTCGGCTGGTAGTTCCTAATGATTCTGATTTGAAATCTGCCCTTCTTCGAGAAGCACATTGTAGCAAATATAGTATTCACCCTGGAGGTCGAAAGATGTATTTGACACTGAGACCTCAATTTTGGTGGAGACGCATGAAGAAGGACATTGCTGAATTTATTTCGAAATGTTTAGTCTGCCAGCAAGTGAAAGCCGAACGAATGAAACCGGGAGGATTACTCCATAGTCTCGAAATCCCAAAGTGGAATTGGGAACATATTGCTATGGATTTTGTTACTCATTTACCTCGTTCGCCCAAGGGCTGTGATGCTATTTGGGTTATTATTGATCGGCTTTCGAAATCTGCACACTTTATTCCGTATGAACGGACTTATCCTTATGAGAGAATGGCCCGTTTATACATCGAGAATATTGTGAGACTGCATGGTGTGCCCGTCTCGATTGTATCAGATCGTGATCCCAGATTTGCTTCTAAATTCTGGGGTAGTTTCCAAGAAGCGATGGGTACGCGTTTGGCTATGAGTACTGCTTATCATCCTCAAACTGATGGCCAAACTGAGCGTACAATTCAAACGTTAGAGGATATGTTACGTGCGGTTGTGATGGACTTCAGAATTGGATGGCAAGATGCCTTACCATTGGTTGAATTTTCTTATAATAATAGCTTTCAAACGAGCATTGGTATGGCACCGTTTGAAGCTCTATATGGGAGACGATGTAGATCACCGTTATTCTGAGATGAAATTGGTGAACGACAATTGACTGGACCTGAAATGATACAGGAAATGAATGATAAGGTTCAGTTAATTCGACAGCGGATGAAAGCCGCTCAGGATCGTTAAACGAGTTATGCGAATAAACGAAGACGACCCTTGGAATTCCAGAAAGGTGACAGAGTGTTTTTGAAAATATCTCCCTTTAGAGGCACTGTTCGATTCGGCATGCGAGGTAAATTATCTCCTCGTTATGTTGGTCCATACGAGATTCTTGATCGAGTTGGTGATCTTGCGTATCGATTGGCATTGCCACCAGCTTTATCTGCCATTCATGATGTGTTTCATGTTTCTATGTTGAGAAAATATGAACCAGATCCATCACATGTACTTGCACCTGATGAGGTTGAACTTGATCCTTCACTATCCTATGTTGAGCAACATGTTCGCATTATGGATCGGAAGGAGAAGATATTGCGTAATAAATCGATCCCTTTGGTTCGAGTACAATGGACACGACATGGTGTAGAGGAGTCAACATGGGAATTGGAAAGCAAGATGCGAGAATCCTATCCGCACTTGTTCGATTCTATTCCACCTGTTCCATTGTATTCACTGTATACTGATCCATTTACTGATTTTAGTTTTGATATGTACTATAACTGGTGACATATTTATGTTTACCAATGTTATGTATATAGAGATGTTTGAGATTTCGAGGACGAAATCTTTTAAGAGGGGGAGAAATGTAAGGACCGTGTATCGTATTATCGTAAATCCTGTGTGATTATCGATAATTTATGAAATTGTCATGTGATTATGTANTGCGCTAACGTTCTCGATGTTGGATTAGCGTTTTCTCACATCCAAAGAACATCGGAAGTTTAAAAATTTTATTTTTGATATTAAAAACGGTTCCTTGGGCATCATAGGAAATAAACTATTCATAGGGTATTTAGATCTGATTTACCTTTGCATATATAATGCCAGCTCCAAATATTCCGGATTTTAAGTGGATATAATTCTTATTGTAAATTCCTACGAACGGATCTCCTTCTTTTGATTGTCTAATCATGTCCACGATCGGAGATTGGGTTCCTCGTTTAGATTGCACTAGAGATCTAAACGATTTAGCGTCGAAAATGGATTGCAAGAATTTTACAAATCCGGCGACGTTGCAACGACGTCGAGAAGGCGCCGGCGATGGTGGAAGGGTGGCTGAAATTTTCTTGTGAAATTAAAAGGGTGGCCAAAAGTTATTTTGTGAGAGGAGAGGATTTTGTGTGTATTTTTTCTTGTATGGTTATATTCCCCCTGTTATCAACCTCTGATAACATATTAATAAAAATACACTAACTCAATTCTACTATGACTCAAATCCTAATCTCTTTAGGATTCCTTTATTTTCATTAATTAAAATTCTCATGTAATATATATCATGCAAGTCAACTCTTGATAATACATGATATATATATTGTTCGAGGGTTAATATTTTGTTCATATAATGAATATTGAAAATTTTGAGGGTCAAATTTCCATTAATCTATTTTTGGCAACTGTCAGTTTTGTTAACTCCTTCCCCAAAACAGACAGTCACCAAAACTGGCAGTTTCATTGTCCTCACAAAATTAGTGGTCCAGTTAATTTCCACAACTTCTAATAATTGAATCAACTTATAAAATCCTTTATAAGCTATCTGTTAGATCTCCATCAAACTACAGTTACTAAGTTCAACTCTTTGAATTTGACTATCTCGATGGGAACATAGAATCTGATACGTGTGTGACCCTCAACGGTTCAGAGATACAGTTAGTCATGGGTTCACAACTTATTTTAGGAGGATAAATCGACTAAGAACCTGTATGGAATTTACGGTACTTTTTCTAATGAGTTTCATTATCTTACGTCGAGAGGAAGATCTCATGGTGCCTTTTGTGTATTCAAAAACTTTATATATGCAGCTTGCATAGATAAAAAGATAAAATAAATACCATAATTGGATAAAATTATAAAATATTATTAAAATAAAGATTGTTTTTACATAAGAGTCAAAAAAGCTCAAGCCACAAGTTGGCACCTACTCTAACAATCTCCCACTTTCTCTATAATCAACTACCCATAGAATTCAATCTTATTGCTTCGCGATACTTCACAAACAATGTTCATGGCAACATTTTCGTCAGTGGATCAACAAAAATATCTGCAAAGGTAACTATCTCTACTGATAAGTCTTCTCTTCCCACAATTTCCTGGATTATGTGGAACTTCTTCATTATATGTTTGGATCGCTGATGAGGCCTCGGTTCTTTTTCATGCGCAATGACATCAGTGTTGTCGCAGTAGAACATGACTAGATCAACTGTTTGAGGAATAACACCAAACTCTTGAACAAAATGTAGCTATGTATTCGGCCTCAGTGGTTGAATCTGCTGTGGTGTATTGCTTGGAACTCTTCCAAGAGACAATATCACCATTGAGCTTGAATACAAATCCAGAGTTTTATTTCAAATCATCCACATCTAATTGGAACCTAGAATCAATATAGCCTTCCAATTTTATTTCTCTGTTCCCGTAAGTGGTGAACAAATTCTTAGTTTTTCTTAAGTTCTTATGAATATCCTTCATGACTTTCCAATCCAATGGACCGGGATTCAATTGATATCTGCATGCAACACTCAGTGCAAATGCAATATCAAGTCAAGTAGATATCATATAGCTTGAATACAAATCCGATCCACCCCAAGTTTTCTTTTGTAAATCAAATTTCTTTCTATGAGAAAATTTTTCTTAGGTAGATCTACTAAGGACAACACTTGGTTCAAAGTCATGGATTTCATCTTGGAAT
Organism: Primulina huaijiensis; assembly: GCF_012295235.1. NCBI lineage: Eukaryota > Viridiplantae > Streptophyta > Magnoliopsida > Lamiales > Gesneriaceae > Primulina > Primulina huaijiensis. Next base: position 21,071,860 of record NC_133309.1, on the reverse strand, counting down.
GCATGACTTTAAGTCATTTAGATGAATCGACATAAGACAATTCTTCTTTTAAGTTTCTTGGATCACGTTCAGGAATGACCTTATCTTGGCCTTCTTCAAGAAGCAAGCTCATCCTCTTAGGTGGCCTTAAAGCCTTTCGGATCTCCTAAGAGCATATGTTTTTTCAATTGGTTGTTGGGGTATGAATTCTATGATTTCATAAGTGGGTGGTTCCCGAATCTTTTTGAGTTCTATCATTTCTCCATTTATATCTAATAGAAACTTTTCTATTAAAAGGTGACATTCCTTGAAACAAACATCTTTGTTTCGTTGGGATCAAAAAAATAATATCCAATGGAAATCTTTGAATATCCCACAAAGTAGCACAAATTGGCTCTACTATCCAATTTTTCTCTCACTGCCTACTTCACATAAGCAGGACATCTCCATATTCTTAAGAAAGAATATTCAGAAGTTTTTTTAATCTATATCTCATATGGAGTTTTATCCACTACCTTTGTATGAATTTTGTTCAAAAACATTGCCGCAGTCTCAAGTGCAAATCCCTAAAAAGATGGGGTCGATTAAGTGAATCCCATAATAGATCGAATCATATTCATCAATGTTCGATTACGTTGTTTTGACACACCATTCAACTGAGGTGCAACAGGTGGAGTCTACTGTGAGAGAATCTCATGCTCTTTAAGGTAGTATTGAAATTTAGTACTTAAATATTCTCCATCTCGATTAAATCGAAGTGTTTTAATATTTTTTCCTAATTTTTCTCTACTTCGGATCTGAATTATTTGAACATTTCAAAGGCTTCAGACTTGTAATTCATTAAATACACATACACATACCTAGAGAAATCATGAGTAAAGATAATGAATAAGATTGTCTATATCTTGTACTAAAACTGAGCGGCCCACACACATCTATATCGATCAAATTCAATAGATCATCTGCATGTTTCACTTTCCCTAAGAAAAGGCCATTTTTTAAGAGAGTTTTTTCTGACTGGTCAAACATTCTCTCTCCCACTAACTTGTGCATGAATCAGAGTATCTTGTTTCTTTTGTTTATTGTTGAAATCGTTTGGATATTCACTAACCATTGACAAAAAAATTCTGGCTCAGATATTTTCTCATGTCGAGACTTCTTGCAGTGAAACAAAAATGTTCTTACTTATCGAGCTTTATGGGCACTTATCATTTGGAACTTGTCTTTTATTGGGCTTGTTTTTCTTGTAAGGGGCAACATGTTTCTTTCCATCATCTTGTGGGTCATTTTTCGTTCCTGACTAGAAGCCCACTTAGAAAACAAAATTTTCCTTCTTTATGATGGCTTCATAAAATCGTAAGCAAATTGACTATCTCTTCAAAGCTGGCCTCTTGTTATTCATGTCAAAGTTCACCATGAACCCGTTAAAAGAGTAAGAGATTGACAACAAGATGATGTCCTCGTGTAACTCGTTGGGAATAATCAGTTTCAGGCCCACCACCTTGTCAATAAGCTCAATCACATGCATACCATGCTCATGGGTCGGATCTCCATCTTGCATACATGTAGTCATGAGCTTCTTGAAATTAGTGTGCATCATTGTATGAGTTTTATCACCATAAAACTCCTGCATGTGCATTCGAATGTCAACAACATTTATTATTTCCTCAAACTGTCTCCATTTTTCATTTGACAAAGAAGCTCGCATATTACACTGTAGCTACATACTATAGTCCCACCATCTCGCATGCTTCGCTAGCTCAACAAGACCAACATTAGTGTGTATGTCATTTTCTCCGAATCCAAAACAAATTTTTTCAGCCAATCTTGAAAATTAGAGTTCGGTTAGCTTGTTTTAATCAAGAGTAACATTACATGAGAAAATCTTAAATATGCTGAATATGAAACATATAATCATTTACGACTATTTAAAAAAAATTATAAGACACAAAATATGAAGTTTTTGTTTTTATGAATTGTTTTCATTATTTTGAAATTTTCACCACCCTTTGATTAAAACAAGAAATCCAATTTTGGTAGAGAATACACAAGGCCCAATTGCTAAATAATAATCCCGATTAATATCATTCAATCATAATCATAATTTCCAAAATATAGAACCAAATTACAACTCCTTGCAACCCTCACGTGTTTTTTCCTCCCGTTTGATGAGGGCCCAATAATAAAATCCTCTTTTTCTTCACGTGTCGAGCCTGACCCATCAATGTTGAACCTTAGTGGACGGTCGTCTTAAGATCCACCAATAATATGTGCCGAAGTCATGAGAGTTCCACGTAGTTTACATCAAGTATGTCAATGGAAGTAACAATTTTTTGGTGTCTCGGCCCCCCAATAATATGATCCAAACACTGACCACAGATAGCATTCATCATAAAACCACCGTTGATGGAAGAAAAGAAAATATTATAATTTCTTTTAATTTTCTTTTTAACAAACTTAATTTAAATTTTGAATCTTATCGAAAATGATGGATTTTATTTTTTGAAAATTTGTCTCATTATTAATTTTAAATTCTTGTGCCATATTTATTTGTATGTTTTTCATATTAATGCAACTCTTGTTATTATATTAATAATAATGCAAATACTGATTATTTATAATATATCACGTGTTATAAATAATATAGGATGATCAATAACCGATGACTATTTGATACAAATGAGCCAAATATGGGTCTAGGGCCAAAACCTAAGTAAATGGTAGGGATACAAATGCAATATTACATAAGTTTTCTATATTTTACATGTCTTCAATCTTCAAAATGTTGAGGATCCGGGCTCATCATCTTCAAATCTTGATATCCCACTAACTCCAATATTTGCATTAAATTTTCATGACACATTGAAATACAAATTTAGGGGTGAGAATGAACCATAAATCAGGCCCACTTTAAATAATTAAAAATAAAATATGCAAAATATCCTAACATACACGTAGCAAATTATTCACGGCTCTCGATCATATTTTAATCATATAATATCAAATATTATCAACAAATCATGCATCTTGTAAATTTATTATTGACCGCCATAATTAGAAATAAATCAATAAGTTAAATAAACATCTTTATTTAACTTCAATTAATTCATTAATAATTAAATTTTTTGCAAAATACTTTTTAGCATAAATTGTTAAATCTAATTGTAATTATTTGTTTCGTGATAAAATCCTACAATTTGATCAATAGTTTTCAAGTGTTAATTTGAATAATTATCATAAAATATTAATTTTGACACGAAAATTTTGAAAAATCAAAAAAATCGTCCCGAGCCTCCCAAAAAGAGTCTATGTGTGGCAAGGCTACCTGATACCATCTCACACACCCTGCTTGTGCCTCTTTCTAGACTGCCCGAGCAGTTTGGGTAGGGATGCGCATGGTCTTGCCCCTAATTTAGATGACACTGCCAAGAACTGCAGGGACTACCTGCGGGCAGATCTTGCACGCACGCTACCTAGAACAGTTTCGGGCAGCTACGAGATTTTTTTAAAATTTTTGAAATTTTTTTTAGGGCCTTCAATTTTTTGGAATTTCAAACGCTGTTAGAAATAAATTATTCAACACGATCTAAACAATAAAAATCATACTGTTGAAAAACATTGGCTATGATACCATTGTTAAAATACCGTTTCTCACACCCAAGTTTTATCGAAAGTTTAAAAATTTTATTTTTTACATTGAAAACGTTCATTGGGCATCGTATGAAATAAATCATTCATGGAGCATTTAGTTCTGATTTACCTTTGCATATATAATGTCAGCTCCAACTATTTTGGTTTATAAGCGGATATAGTTCTTCTTGTAAATCTCCATAAAAAACTTCCCTCATTTAATCGCCTAATCAAGTCCACGATCGGCGACTGAGTTATTCGTTTATATCACACTAGAGATCTAAATAATTTAGTGTCGAAATTGGATCGCCATAATTTTACAAATCTAATGGCGTTGTGAAGACGTCTGAGCGACGCGGAAGTGGTGGAAGGGTGACCGAAATTTCATGTGAAATTAAAGGGGTGGCCAAAAATTACTTTGTGAGGAAGGAGCGGATTTGTATGTATTTTTCGTATATGGTTATGTTCCCTTTGTTATCAAAATTTGATAACATATTAATAAAAATATAATAACTCAATTCTATTATGACTCAAATCTCAATACCATTAGGATTCTTTAATTTTCATTAATTAAAATTCTCATGTAGTATATATCATGTAAAGTCAGCTCTTGATATATATACACACACACACACACAAAAATTTAAAATCAAATGAAAATAAGTTAATTTTAATTAATTAATATCTCTCTGTAATATTCCATGAAAACCATGTACATATGGTAATCACAACTACTAAAATTAATATTTAATTAGTAGATTCTAAATTTACTAAATAAATAATTGTGAACTCATTATAACTCTCATCAACGATCAAACAACACCTATATATCGAAAGTAAATTAAAAATTTCAAAGGTAAAAATTTCTATTAATCCATTTTTTGCAGCTGCTAATTTTGTGAGCTTCTTCAAAAAAACAGGCAGTTCCAATCTCATCACAAAATTAGCAGTCGAGCTAACTTTCACAACTTCCAATAACGGAATCCACTTATAAACTCCTTTATAATATATCTGTTTGATCTTCATCAAATTATAGTCACCGAATTCAACTAATTGAATTTGACTATCTCGACGAGAACACAAAATCCAATATTTGTGTGACCCTCAATAGTTCAGGGATACAGCTAGCTGTGATACATAACTTCACTGTGATTCTGAATAACATTTATTCTTATCCGAGCTTACTCTAATTAGTGGTCTTCTTTTCATCAACCCTTGATCAAGAATGTTAGAACTCAAGTCTGATTACACCCATCGAATCATGGTAAAAACGTTTAGTAGTGTAAGGACCGTGTATCGTATTATCGTAAATCCTGTGTGATTATCGATAATTTATGAAATTGTCATGTGATTATGTATATGATGTATATCATGACAATGAAATTGAGAAAATAAGTATCGAATATGAATTGACGTTGTAAGAGCTCGAGTGGAAAAGCCGGACGCCAATAAGTACAAAACCAATATCTCGGTACATCACATGTGGCGCCCGAGCGGTGATTATTACCGCCCGAGCGCCAGTGAGGGATTAAACATGTGCTCGGACAGAACACTCCGCGCCCGAGCGGTAGTTTTTGACCGCTCGAGCGCGGTACAAATAAAACTCGGGGGCAGAATTTCTCGCGCTCGGGCGCGAGAATTCTACCGCCCGAGCTCCGAAGCGGTGGAGATAAGAACGAGGTTTCTTCTTCTTTTTCTTCATTTCATTTTAGCAGCTTCGAGAATAAACGAGAGAAATCGATTTTCTTTCGTCCGAATCGACTTGGAAACGCTGTCTAAACGCGAAACAAACTATATATTTGTGATCGTCGCGTCGAGGGCTTTTGACTGAGGTAATTTTCTTCTAGTTCCAGCAGCTCTAAATATCAAAG
>NC_133309.1:21058575-21065995 GCF_012295235.1 Primulina huaijiensis | reverse complement strand
GTATCTGTATTATATGATATATGTCGGTTTGATTGGATTGATTGGAATGAGATTATGTGTCTATATGCCTTATTTGTTGATTGATGTGGCATACATGACATTGAGATTGAGATATCGATGTATAAAATAAATGTTTTGTTAACACACATCGTTTGATGCATACATCGATACATGACATGCACGTTGAGCTATGATCCTTGGATACCCTGATATGATTTGATTGGATTCTGGGGTTTGTGAACACAATCGCTATGCCGGTATTATATGACCCGTAAAGCCTAGACAATTGTGGCCCCGATGATTGGATATGAGATTTGGGATTTGATGGCGCTTTGTCGACGCTATCATACGAGTATCCCTTATTGAGGCCGGTGTGCCAGCTCGAGCATTGATTTGATAGCGATTCGTTTGATTCTGACATGTGCTCAGTGGATGGGCATTTGACCCGATACCTCCACGACATACATGCATTGCATCCCATATATCATTGTTTAGATATCTGTGGTATATATGATTGGTTGTTCCATACGGAGCTCTGCTCACACCCAAGGGGGGCTGTTGTTGTCTTTGTGTGTGGACAATGGCAGGTACTCCAGGATATCAGGAGACCGGAGAGGGTACTTCTGGAGGTAGTCACAGTTTGAGTTGAGGTTTAGTTGTTTATCCCAGTATATATATATGTATCTATATACCGGGGCATGTCCCGAGGATATGATTTATTGTTGCATGAGTTGTTTTGATTAGGTGTGGGCAGATTTTATGATGTGAGATGAAATACTATTTTTAGTATTCAAATAATATATTTTGGGCTCATTGTAAAGAAATTTTAAACTCGTTTTCCGCTGTAATTAATTAACCCTAATCAAATTGCATTGTAATAACGATTAGGAGCTAAGGGCCCCACACGGAGTGGTATCAGAGCATAGCTGGGAATGCTCGATTGAGTCTTGTGTACACTTGAATAGGCACGAATGAATTGTGCGCATGTGTTTGAATTATTGTATTACTTGCTCCTACTTGATTTAGTTTGAATAAGTTGTTGATGAGAGTGATGATATGAGATGATGATGATGTGACATTGATATTGATTTGTGATATTGATCCTCTGATTTGTAGATGGATCCCACGAATGAAACTGCGAGTAGCAGTAATGGATCTGGTGATGGCTCGATTCCAGGATTTGAAACCATCGAGGTTCTTTGGCACTGAGAGTGCAGAAAGAGCAGAGGCCTGGTTGAAGGATATCGAGCATCTGTTTAATATTGTTGAATACTCTAAGGCTCGGCGAATGAAATTTGCTTTGTATCAGCTGAAGGACCGAGCGAAATCTTGGTGGGAAGCCGCTGAGATTGGACTGAAAGAGGCCGGGATTGAAGTCACATGGGATGTCTTCAAGGCCAAGTTTTTGGAGCAGTATTCTCCTCCTTCTTATTATACTGCTCAGGAGAATGAATTCAATAGTCTGCAGCAGGGAACGATGACTGTTGCGGAATATGCTTCAAATTTTCTACTCTGTTGAAGTATGCACCTCACGTAGCCGAGAATGCGATGGCAAAATATAACAGGTTTGTAAATGGTTTACATCCTGCTTTATATACTTTTGTTGTTTCTGGATTGCCTACCAGCTACGCAGAGGCAGTTGAACGAGCCAAGGCAGCCGAGGCTGGACTTAGGAGAGGAGGTCCACAGTATACTCCTCCACCACCAGTGTCAGCTCAGCAGCCTGCATTGCATCCAAGGGGTAAGAAGTTCAAGAAGACTGGTTCTGGTTCTTCGTCTTCTTCGAGTTCGAGTGGATCACAGCGAGGGAGTTCTGTGATTGCTCCCTGCTGTAGTTATTGTGGAGGTAAACATACTATCGAGCAGTGTCGAGGTATGTTTGGTACTTGTTATCAGTGTGGGCAGGAAGGCCATTTCTCTCGAGTATGTCCGAACAGGGGTACGACTTCTGCTCAACCCCAGCCTGGATTTAGAGGTGGCCCCAGTATGATGAGACCTGTTGTTCCTGTTCCCTCTTTCCAGCAGTCGAATGTTCCACGATATCGAGGACCGGGTGGTCAGACTGCTCAAGTCCCTCCTCAAGTGAGAGTGTATGCTATGACTGAGGATCAGGCGAGAGAAGCTCCTGGTGGTGTGATTGCAGGTATTTGCACGCTTTGCGATTATCCTGCACGTGTTATTTGATACAGGAGCATCTCATTCATTCATATCTCATGCATTTGTTGCATCTCATGATATTGAGTGTACACCGTTGTACGATACTTTGTCGATAGCCACGTCAGCAGGGAAGATTATTTCGTCTGAGCAAGTTGTGCATAATTGTGTATTGATATATGAGGATAATGTGATGTTCTTGAATTTGATTGTCCTCCCAATGCACGACTTTGATTGTATTGTTGGCATGGATATCTTGACGACAAATCGAGCTACTGTTAATTGTTTCTATGGAGTGGTTCGATTTCGACCGGTTGATGGACCCAAGTGGAATTTTTATGGCAAGGGTTCCCAAGCCAAAATTCCATTGGTATCCTCTTTGGAAATGTCTCGACTTTTGACTAGCGGGGATGAGGGTTATCTTATCTACGCTATTGATGTCTCTAAGAAGGAGCCTTCTTTATCGGATATTCCTGTTGCGAACGAATTCCCAGATGTATTTCCCGATGAGATTCCTGATTTTCCGTCTCATCGAGAAGTTGAGTTTAGTATTGATCTTGTGCAGGGGACTACACCTATATCGAAAGCTCCTTATCGCATGGCACCATTGGAATTGAAAAAACAATTACAGGATCTTCTTGATAAGGGATATATTCGACCGAGTGTATCACCTTGGGGAGCTCCAGTTTTATTTGTTCGAAAGAAAGATGGTACTATGCGAATGTGTATTGATTATAGGCAACTGAATCGGGCTACCGTGAAAAACAAGTATCCACTTCCTCGTATCGATGATTTATTTGATCAGCTTCAGGGTACTTCGGTATACTCTAAGATTGATCTTCGATCTGGTTATCATCAAGTACGAGTTCGAGACGAAGATGTGCCTAAGACTGCTTTTCGTACCAGGTATGGCCACTATGAGTTCTTGGTTATGCCTTTCGGTCTCATGAATGCTCCTGCTGTCTTCATGGATCTAATGAATCGTGTCTTTCGAGATTATCTTGACCGATTCGTTATTGTATTTATCGATGATGTTCTTGTTTATTCGAAATCGAAAAAGGAGCATGCTGAACATCTGAGACTGGTACTCCAAACTCTTCGCAATGGCCATTTATATGCTAAATTGTCCAAATGCGAATTCTGGATGGATAAAGTAGTATTTTTAGGCCACGTCATTTCGAGACATGGCATATCTGTTGATCCTGTTAAGGTTGAAGCCGTATTGAATTGGTCGAGACCTACGAATGTTCCTGAGATCCGTAGCTTCATGGGTTTAGCTGGTTATTATCGTTGTTTTATTGAAGGATTTTCGAAAATAGCTAAACCTATTACTCAACTGACACAAAAGAATCAGCGATTCATTTGGTCAGAGGAATGTGAAGCTAGTTTTCTTGAATTGAAGACGAGATTGACCACAGCACCTGTGCTTACTATCCCCTCAGGTACCGGAGGATTTGTAGTGTGTACAGATATGTCTGGTAAAGGTTTGGGCTGTGTTCGGATGCAACATGGCAAAGTGATTGCTTATGCGTCTCGTCAATTGAAATCTCATGAAACACGTTATCCTATTAGTGATCTTGAATTGACCGCCATTGTATTTGCTCTGAAGATTTGGCGCCATTATTTATATGGAGAGAAGTTTGTTATTTATTCAGATCACAAGAGTCTGAAATATCTCTTTTCTCAATCGGATTTGAACATGAGGCAACGCAGATGGATGGATCTCCTGAAAGATTTTGATTGTGAGATTCAGTATCACCCTGGATCGGTGAATGTTACTGCGGATGCCCTGAGTTGTAAAGTGCATGATTCTGTGTTAGCTTCTGTCAGTGTCGCCAAGGTACATGAGGAGATATGTACTTCTGGTTGGACTTTTCACTCGAATTGGAATTCTGTCACTTTCTCAGCATTGCAAATTGAGCCGAGTTTGATATCGAAAATACGAAAGGCCCAACGAAGCGATGCTCAGATTCAGAAGTCGAAAGAACTTGTATCTGCAGGACATCAGTCTGGATTTCAGATTTCTTCTGATGGTTCTTTACGACTTAATAGTCGGCTGGTAGTTCCTAATGATTCTGATTTGAAATCTGCCCTTCTTCGAGAAGCACATTGTAGCAAATATAGTATTCACCCTGGAGGTCGAAAGATGTATTTGACACTGAGACCTCAATTTTGGTGGAGACGCATGAAGAAGGACATTGCTGAATTTATTTCGAAATGTTTAGTCTGCCAGCAAGTGAAAGCCGAACGAATGAAACCGGGAGGATTACTCCATTGTCTCGAAATCCCAAAGTGGAATTGGGAACATATTGCTATGGATTTTGTTACTCATTTACCTCGTTCGCCCAAGGGCTGTGATGCTATTTGGGTTATTATTGATCGGCTTTCGAAATCTGCACACTTTATTCCGTATGAACGGACTTATCCTTATGAGAGAATGGCCCGTTTATACATCGAGAATATTGTGAGACTGCATGGTGTGCCCGTCTCGATGGTATCAGATCGTGATCCCAGATTTGCTTCTAAATTCTGGGGTAGTTTCCAAGAAGCGATGGGTACGCGTTTGGCTATGAGTACTGCTTATCATCCTCAAACTGATGGCCAAACTGAGCGTACAATTCAAACGTTAGAGGATATGTTACGTGCGGTTGTGATGGACTTCAGAATTGGATGGCAAGATGCCTTACCATTGGTTGAATTTTCTTATAATAATAGCTTTCAAACGAGCATTGGTATGGCACCGTTTGAAGCTCTATATGGGAGATGATGTAGATCACCGTTATTCTGAGATGAAATTGGTGAACGACAATTGACTGGACCTGAAATGATACAGGAAATGAATGATAAGGTTCAGTTAATTCGACAGCGGATGAAAGCCGCTCAGGATCGTCAAACGAGTTATGCGAATAAACGAAGACGACCCTTGGAATTCCAGAAAGGTGANTTTTAATTAATTAATATCTCTCTGTAATATTCCATGAAAACCATGTACATATGGTAATCACAACTACTAAAATTAATATTTAATTAGTAGATTCTAAATTTACTAAATAAATAATTGTGAACTCATTATAACTCTCATCAACGATCAAACAACACCTATATATCGAAAGTAAATTAAAAATTTCAAAGGTAAAAATTTCTATTAATCCATTTTTTGCAGCTGCTAATTTTGTGAGCTTCTTCAAAAAAACAGGCAGTTCCAATCTCATCACAAAATTAGCAGTCGAGCTAACTTTCACAACTTCCAATAACGGAATCCACTTATAAACTCCTTTATAATATATCTGTTTGATCTTCATCAAATTATAGTCACCGAATTCAACTAATTGAATTTGACTATCTCGACGAGAACACAAAATCCAATATTTGTGTGACCCTCAATAGTTCAGGGATACAGCTAGCTGTGATACATAACTTCACTGTGATTCTGAATAACATTTATTCTTATCCGAGCTTACTCTAATTAGTGGTCTTCTTTTCATCAACCCTTGATCAAGAATGTTAGAACTCAAGTCTGATTACACCCATCGAATCATGGTAAAAACGTTTAGTAGTGTAAGGACCGTGTATCGTATTATCGTAAATCCTGTGTGATTATCGATAATTTATGAAATTGTCATGTGATTATGTATATGATGTATATCATGACAATGAAATTGAGAAAATAAGTATCGAATATGAATTGACGTTGTAAGAGCTCGAGTGGAAAAGCCGGACGCCAATAAGTACAAAACCAATATCTCGGTACAGCACATGTGGCGCCCGAGCGGTGATTATTACCGCCCGAGCGCCAGTGAGGGATTAAACATGTGCTCGGACAGAACACTCCGCGCCCGAGCGGTAGTTTTTGACCGCTCGAGCGCGGTACAAATAAAACTCGGGGGCAGAATTTCTCGCGCTCGGGCGCGAGAATTCTACCGCCCGAGCTCCGAAGCGGTGGAGATAAGAACGAGGTTTCTTCTTCTTTTTCTTCATTTCATTTTAGCAGCTTCGAGAATAAACGAGAGAAATCGTTTTTCTTTCGTCCGAATCGACTTGGAAACGCTGTCTAAACGCGAAACAAACTATATATTTGTGATCGTCGCGTCGAGGGCTTTTGACTGAGGTAATTTTCTTCTAGTTCCAGCAGCTCTAAATATCAAAGGGCTAGAATAGCGTGTATTTGAAGTTGAATTTCTTATATATAGTAGAATAACCGACAAGAAACTCATATTCGAAGTCGGAATTGAATTATATTATGATTTGAATTTGATATGAATTTTTGAAGTTTCAAATGATATTTGAAACTCATATTAATGAATTTTGATTAGGTTATTGATTGGAATGAGTATGTTATTGATGTAGATAAAGTATTATACCGATATCTTCAGGCTACATCAACTGGAACGAAGAATTGAGGTATGTTGCGACCGGGTAACATACGACAGGTATCTGTATTATATGATATATGTCGATTTGATTGGATTGATTGGAATGAGATTATGTGTCTATATGCCTTATTTGTTGATTGATGTGGCATACATGACATTGAGATTGAGATATCGATGTATAAAATAAATGTTTTGTTAACACACATCGTTTGATGCATACATCGATACATGACATGCACGTTGAGCTATGATCCTTGGATACCCTGATATGATTTGATTGGATTCTGGGGTTTGTGAACACAATCGCTATGCCGGTATTATATGACCCGTAAAGCCTAGACAATTGTGGCCCCGATGATTGGATATGAGATTTGGGATTTGATGGCGCTTTGTCGACGCTATCATACGAGTATCCCTTATTGAGGCCGGTGTGCCAGCTCGAGCATTGATTTGATAGCGATTCGTTTGATTCTGACATGTGCTCAGTGGATGGGCATTTGACCCGATACCTCCACGACATACATGCATTGCATCCCATATATCATTGTTTAGATATCTGTGGTATATATGATTGGTTGTTCCATACGGAGCTTTGCTCACACCCAAGGGGGGCTGTTGTTGTCTTTGTGTGTGGACAATGGCAGGTACTCCAGGATANCTGCTCACACCCAAGGGGGGCTGTTGTTGTCTTTGTGTGTGGACAATGGCAGGTACTCCAGGATATCAGGAGACCGGAGAGGGTACTTCTGGAGGGAGTCACAGTTTGAGCTGAGGTTTTATGTTTTGTTCCCAGTATATGTATGTATCTATATACCGGGGCATGTCCCGAGGATATGAGTTGTTTGTATATGATTGATTTTGATTATGTGTGGGCATGTCTTATGATATGAGAT
>NC_133309.1:21031754-21053290 GCF_012295235.1 Primulina huaijiensis | reverse complement strand
GTATCTGTATTATATGATATATGTCGGTTTGATTGGATTGATTGGAATGAGATTATGTGTCTATATGCCTTATTTGTTGATTGATGTGGCATACATGACATTGAGATTGAGATATCGATGTATAAAATAAATGTTTTGTTAACACACATCGTTTGATGCATACATCGATACAAGACATGCACGTTGAGCTATGATCCTTGGATACCCTGATATGATTTGATTGGATTCTGGGGTTTGTGAACACAATCGCTATGCCGGTATTATATGACCCGTAAAGCATAGACAATTGTGGCCCCGATGATTGGATATGAGATTTGGGATTTGATGGCGCTTTGTCGACGCTATCATACGAGTATCCCTTATTGAGGCCGGTGTGCCAGCTCGAGCATTGATTTGATAGCGATTCGTTTGATTCTGACATGTGCTCAGTGGATGGGCATTTGACCCGATACCTCCACGACATACATGCATTGCATCCCATATATCATTGTTTAGATATCTGTGGAATATATGATTGGTTGTTCCATACGGAGCTTTGCTCACACCCAAGGGGGGCTGTTGTTGTCTTTGTGTGTGGACAATGGCAGGTACTCCAGGATATCAGGAGACCGGAGAGGGTACTTCTGGAGGTAGTCACAGTTTGAGTTGAGGTTTAGTTGTTTATCCCAGTATATATATATGTATCTATATACCGGGGCATGTCCCGAGGATATGATTTATTGTTGCATGAGTTGTTTTGATTAGGTGTGGGCATATTTTATGATGTGAGATGAAATACTATTTTTAGTATTCAAATAATATATTTTGGGCTCATTGTAAAGAAATTTTAAACTCGTTTTCCGCTGTAATTAATTAACCCTAATCAAATTGCATTGTAATAACGATTAGGAGCTAAGGGCCCCACAAGTAGCATCGTCACATTATCCCCTTGGTATCACTGATAGTGTCTGCAAGAACATTAATTTATGTTTAGCGTATAACACGATCACTTCGTCTCATATATCTAGATATAATCTGCAATCATTGGTGTATCGAGAGTTTCAAATTAATTCGATAACGATGTGATATATCTTTGAATAATAATAGTGACATCGGATGTGCTACTAGATAACGACCTTCTCTAAATCACATATCTTACTCTAGCAAGATATTCCTTGCACTGTTAACTCATCATATCACACTGGATAACTTCAACCACAGGGAAACGATGAATCTCCGACTACAATGCATTGACTCCTACTTATTTTGAAACTACAACCAACCTCGTCACATGTTGACGCTCAATGGAATCTGTAAATGAGTCAAAATGCAGTGTTAGTAGGCATAGCCTCCATGTTGTCTTGGGTTAAATGACTAATGGTGTACAATCATAAACGTAGATTATTCCATTCGATAAGTGATAACACTTTGAAATTTTGAGAGATGATTATTCATTGCATCATCAAATGATCACTCATTTGTATGAATGGAAATTTTCGTGCCCTTACCAATTAAACATGAATTTTATATCACAGATGCTAGTATCAATCTCAAGCGATGTTTGTCCTTATGAATCGACGCTCTTCCTAATGAGTTTCATGATCTTACATTGAGGAGTATACCTAATGGTACATTTTGTATATTCAAGAAATTTATCTATGCAGCTTGAATGAGTATACAAATAAAGTAAATGTCAAAACTGGATAAAATCGTAAAATATTATTAAAATAAAGATTTTTTTTACATAAAAGTCAATTAATTACAAGCCATAAGTTGACTCGTTGGGCACCTACTCTAACACTCGAGTCATCGTGAATGTTCATTTTTTGAAGCACAAATGCATCCATATATATATGCTCACATCTTACCGACATATCTGCTCAACCAAGAAGTTACTTAGAGCATCATAGCACTACTTCAATGTCTATATCTGACCATCAAGAATCAATGTTCTTGTCATGCTGCAACTTGTTTTTGCATCCTTCAAGACCGGTTCGACTCTCAATATGAAAAATAACGATAGAAGAAGCTAGATTTGATCACCAGAATTGTCGTCGGGTTGATTGGTGGAAGGTAACTAGGCTTTTCATCCAGTTGATCGATGGAGGGTCAATTAAGGCTCGTTGTCCCTGCTAACTGTGTATGCTTGGAGTTCAAACTGAAAGTGTGACTTTATTTGAAGTTGGTTTGTACAACATACTTATATAATTAAAGTCTTCTAGTGGAATCTTCCATAAACGGAGGAAGAGGAGATGTATAGTGATTCGGTCCTCAAACTTCCATAAACACACTCATGTGTTCATTTATCTGATTTTCTTATAATCAGTTCCGACCCACGCACACGATTTATCTATTTCATACTTTGTATATCATTTTGACAAGAATATTCGCTGCAACAGTCAGTTTAGATTAATAACAGTTTCATCGATTTCTAACCCAAACATGAAATGCCTTTCAAGGAGTCCCAAACCGATTCTAACAAGTTGTATCATATTAGCGTCTTCTTGATCTTTAGAATATGAATTCTGATTGACTATTTACTAGTCGCAAAGCTGAACCATTCTACTAATTGAGACCTTAAGAGTCTTTCTTTTGTTGGTCATGTGTGATTCTTCCACATATAAAATTAGAAACAATTAAGTCATAGAGTTTTGACCGACTTGCTCAAAATCAGGCAACATCTGCAGGTTTCCTCTGTATTTTTTACTTACGATTGAGTGCAGGAAACCTTTAGTTCTCTCTTTATTGCTAGCTTGTAGGGGACTCGTGAATTTAATTCTTATAAATATAAATTGAATTTTTTTGTTGAATCTAATTCATGTAAACGTCACTTGTTCGCAAGCGAACTCGTGAATTTAATTTCTATATATTTTATGTACAAGTTAACTAAAATTTATAATTATTAGAAAGCAATAATTAATTAATTATAAACACTATTTTGGGATCGTCTAATGAGTTAATTTTGTGAAACGGATATTCGACATGACACGTCAAAAAAAATATTATTTTTCATTATAGATATAGATCAAGTTTACACGTCTCACGAATATATATCCTGAAGACCTATTCTTAATTAATATATCCATGTGTGTGATTATATACAAAAAAATCTCTAATTATAACTTATATTTTCTAAGAATTAATTAATTTAATTAAACCCATGCTTTAAATGTTACCTTCATGGATTAAAAAAAACAATTGACCTTTTTTTATTCATATATTATTTGAGATCAAATTAAGTTGAACTATGCCATCCCAAAATGCGACGCATAAGATATTGATTGATTCCATATCCTTGTGTAATTATCGCTTGATCTAGTTTTACGATAAAATAACATAGTTATATATCATTATGTTATACATATCTTTTAATTTTTTTATCTTATATTTTAATTTTTTATCTTATATTTATACATCATTTATTATCATATCCTACAAACAGACGATACCTTAATATATGAGATATCTATGTTGGAAATTTTAATTTACACCATATTGTATTAATTAATATGGAAGTATTATTTACACTTCATATTGACTTATCACACTCCGACCTAACTTTTTAATTCTTAAATTGACTTTTATATCAATTTATCACTCTTATATAAATTTTTGAATAATTAAACCAAAATTTGCATTTTATTCCCATGATTACATTTAAAAAAATATTCTCAATTTAATATAACTAAAATGTTTTTTTTTAAAACATATTTTTTTTTAAATATAATATACTTAATTATCATATTATAGGTTAATATATTAAACATTATTTTAATAAATTTTTTAAATATTTTTTCTTAAAATTACTCCTGATTAATTAAATTAACATTTATAAATAATAAATATATTAAATAAATTTATATTTTTTTAAGTTACCACATTTTTTTCGTCCGTGTGAATTTTGAAATTTAATTCAATATATTCTCTTTTATATTATAAAAGTTTGAATTTAAAATATTTAAATTCCAACTTTAATTTATATTGAATCATAATAATTATTTTTTATTATTCTCTTTTTTCACTAAAAACTATAGAAATTATGGCGCAAGAGCTTATAGAAATTAAATTAAGAGTTTTAAAAAGTTGATATAAATAACATTATTTCTTTTTAAAATATTTTTTTTACTAAAATAAACATTGGATGTATTATTATGTGATATAATTAATTTTAAGCATTAAAACAATGTAAATCCCATTTTTCCTGCCTATAAATTGGGGAAAGCACCTTACCTTCACAGAAGTTGGGTTATTGACAAAACATTAATTTTCTTACCTTTAAACTATGTCAATAACACCAAGCCAATGTTTTTGCTTTCGAAATAAAAATTCTACACATAAGTATGAAAGAATCAATCTCTCTCATTTATCCAGTAATGGAAAAACATATTTTGAACGAAACAATAATTTAAAAATGGCTGTCCATCGCTACGGAGATTCCTTCGACATACCGAGTCAAGTCCACAGCCACCAGCGGCCATTGGTGGAAGAATCCAGGGACAGTTACGGCGGAATAGGGATCATTAAGTTTTTCGAAGGAAAGAACATATTTATTACAGGTGCAACGGGCTTTCTTGGAAAAGGTACGATTGTTCTATTTTAATCAAATATTCACCAACTTATTTGTCCCTCTTTTGTGCTCTTATTAGTTTGTACATAAATTTGATTGTACTAGAAAGTAATGAAGATATAGATAAAAGACATGCGTTTACGTCTACGAGTCACGCCCAGATGTCAAGTAAATCCACTAAAATTAAACATTTACCATCATATAAGGAATTAAATAGTTAAAAACAATACAACTTTTTCATATGAAACTTTTATGACAAACACGTTTGGTAGATTTTATTTGGCGAACTGCTCGACTATTGAATCCGCCTACTCGATCGAAATCTTTTTCGATGACCTAGCTTTAGGCTAAAGTCGTGGCCTAGTCAACCGCGAGAGCCCTTTATTTGACTAAGATACTCCGGATCCCCCCATACCTTCATATCCAAGCTGGGAATTCTGGACCTTCGGATTCACAGAATAGCACAGATAGTATTTTCCGTAATCCACCTATTCCCTCTCTCCGGCTATGTATTCGTCTGAGGTTCCATCCTCTAATTCCGGTTTAGTCTCTTTTTCTTTCCCCTTTCTTGTCAACTCGCCTCTAGCATAGTTCTTCTGTTTTGCGAGAACCCCGTGCTTTAGGAAGACTTCTCCTGTAGCAGCTGAGTTTTGAGTACCAGGAAAGGAGGATGAGTGCGCCATCTCTTTATCGAGATCACCTTAAGGAATAAGTCTGGATACTCCAAAGCTGGTGTTTACAACCTTTGTATGCTGCTCAAGAACATAAAATGAATGAGGTGGCTCAAAGTGAAACTTGTCACATAATATAGTAACAATATGTATTTCTCTTAGCTTATCCACACTCTATTTTTGCCTTATAAAAACTAAGATATCCCAAAAGTATCCTCATTAGAAAATATTTTTCAGATTATTAAAGATTAATTCAAACCTATCAAATCCAATATTATCAGTAATAAAATTTACTTTCCCAGGAGACTTGATTACAATCATAACCATATCATAAAAGTATCAACTAACTTCCACCACAAAAAAAGGCGGTTTGCGATGGTATCGGTCGTCATTGACCATTAGCAATGGATTTTCAAAAGCAGTCGCTAAATTATTTATTTTAATGAAATTATAATATTTAAATTTTTTTTTATAAAAACTGTCGCTAAATTATTTATTTTAAATTATTTTTTAATGAAATTATGATATTTAAAAATTTTATAATTAATAAATTATACATTTGTTATATTTAGAATTTTAATTATCAATATGTTTGTATTTAAAAAAATTATAATGTATTTTAATATTTATCAAACATAATAAATTAAGTTGAAATTTCTTCCCAAAAAAAAAAATTAAACTAACATATACAAAACCGAATCCGACTGATATTATATATATAAAAAAATTTAAATCCGACTTATATATAAATTGAAATGTGCAATACAAATCATCAAAAAAATATAATAAAATCATATAGTATCTTGGTCTCGTCATCGTCGTAATCGTCGAGGTCGTAACCATCACCACGCTCGTTTCCATCGTTTATGCTACATATACACATCAAACATACATATAAAAGTTGTATACTACGGATATACATCTAACACATGCATTTATATTTCCNAACAAGAACGCATCGATACCAGAGAGAAATGACGAAAATCTTTGAAAAAATGAAGGAAAATGGGGGGGTATATATAGGAGATTAGCGATGGTTTTTCCAAAAGCCGTCGCTAATTTGAATCTGATTTTTAAACTTCAAAATTGCGACGAAATTTAATTTAAATAATTTTGTCGCAATTAGCGAAGATATTATTTGAAAAACCATTGCTATGTAATTAATGCGACAGTTTTAATATTTCGTCGCTAATATTGCGACGAAATATCACAACCGTCTCTAATTTTAGAGACTGTTTCGATAAAATTGTCGCTAATTTGTCCACAGTTTTCTTAAAACCTTGGGCAAATTCAATCCCACGGTTTTTTATCTGTCAAATTAAAAAGGATATCATCTTATCATATTTCATTTAAAAGGAAAAAAGTGCGCGCTATCTTCACAAATTAAAAGATGATAACAAAATCCAATCTTATAAAAAAATAATAGAAAATATCTTTCCCAAACTAAATCTCATATTTCCAAAATTCTGCACATAAATGGAGTAACTTGATCCCTTCAAATAAGGCAACACAAAATTTAATGTCCGTCCTTCCTGAAATATTAAAAGATCATGCAAAATACAAAACAAAAACACCAAAATACAAAAACAAATCAATCCAAAATATCTGGTCATAAACTCATTTTTCGCTGGAGTGTTGACATGAGACTGAATATGTTAATAATATTCCACAAAAACTAATGTGAGACGATTTCACGTATCAATTTTGTGAGACAGATATTCTATTTAAGGTCATCCATAAAAAATATTATTTTTTATGTCAAAACTATTACGTTTTATTATAAATATGGATATGATTGACATGTCTCACGAATAAATATCTGTGTGACCGTCTCAAAAGAGACTTACTCTTGATATTCAGTGTCATATCAGCACTCCACGGAAAAAGACATATTAAAGTGGGAAAGAGTGTTGCGTGAATTTTTTCTCGCAATCGCACAGTGTCAAATTATAATACATGATGAATAAAGTATCGTTCTCATAATAAATGTATTATTTAGAAATATATCAAGTACTATAGTTAAAATAATCCTAACTTTATTTAAAAATTTATGAGATTTGGACTATTTATTTAAAAAGCAATTAAAATCAAGAACAAGTAAAGAATGAGAATTGAAGGGAGAAAAAATCTAGAGGTTAGATTTCACTTGGTTTTCCACTATGTTTAATTCTTTATATAGTTTATATTCATGAATTCTTACTTTTATTTGCCAAAAACACTTAGTTTTTTTATTCACATTTCCCAAGTGATAAATAGAATCTACTATCTAATAATGCTTTGATATTCCTATCTAAAAAATAACATCAAACGATATATGTAAACGATTATCCTTATCTGGACCCGAGAGAGTTATAAGTCTTCTGGACTATATAAATTCTCACAATGTATTTCATAGGATCTTAATCCAGATACTATCTCTTGAATGATATATCACAATTATTTTATCAATCAATATATGATCAGTAAATTGAAAGCATTAAAAATAAGATAACACAAATAAATGAAGAGAAATTCAATCAGATAAATCAAAAGGTCATGAACATAGTTTCCAACCAAGCTATGTCGTTCCTCTAGAATAGAAAACCAATGCATAATAAAAAAAAAATAAAGGAAAACCAAATCATGTTTTCAATCTAGACATCAATATAAGAATCATATAAGAAAATAAGAAAAGAAACGAAGCCGAATTTGCTTTACCATCCCCAAATGCAGTGTTCTTCGTCTTTGTACCAAAGTTCTTTTGCTTCTCAGATTTTCCTATTGGTCGCCTCTGTCAAATTTTCTGTGTATTCTCGTGTACCACGTTGATGATGGATGGCGGCTAGGGTTGCACCTCTTTTTATGCTCTCAAAATTCCTCGGTTTCCATTTTATATGTCTCTTGGCATGGGGGTGCATGAATAGGGCGTCGGGGCACTATAAATTCCGTTCTCGGCGTCTTGTACATTGTTGAAAGTGTTGCTTCGTGTTAAATGTAGTGTAGGGGTGCTTGAACTTCTGCACTGAAACTCAGTTCCCACCGCGCTGGCTTTTAGGCGCGGTACGCTCGATCTTGGTTCTTCCTGGAACATTGGTACACCTTCTTTGTCATCGTTTCTCTTTTGTTTCAACCTTCTTCATCATAAAATGCATGTATAGCCTTGATCCCTGAAAGCAACAAAAAAATACTACCCAAAACACATAAAACACACTGAAACAACAACATGAGCTTAAATTAGGAAGGCAATATAAGTTAAAATATTGCACTTAACAAAACCCCTCAAACTTGAACTTTTTCTAGTACCGAGCAAAACCAAGAAAAAATAGAGCAAAGAGCAACATGAAACAAAGAAGGGGAGAAAATGAACAAACTTAAGTCGGGGGATAGGGTAATCATCACTGGCCTCTGAAATCAAATATCCAAGTTTTTCAAATAAAGCGCATGCCACAACCTCTCAACAGTTCATGTTGTGAGCGCTTTGACAATCTCATTTAACCGACTCACTTCCAAGACAGATTCATGCAATCATTTCACTTTACTGATTCATGGACTCTTTGACTCAAGTTCAAACCACAGTCTTCTAAAATAAACATCTACACACATAGATCGATAGGAATTTTCAGGTGAAAATTTTGGTTTTAAAGATATTCAATAAAAATATACCAAAGTGTAATTTAGTGTCATGAGATGTGTATGTACAAATGATCAAAATATATATTGTTCACAGTGTTTTTCAAGTGTTCGTTTACTTAACTCTCGCGACTCTTTTTCGCTATTTTATTGGATAAATGTGACTTGATCAATAGGTCTTTTAAGTTTGTAACGTCAGGCTTCGGCTCAAGGCTACGATAAAGGCAGGGAGATAAAAAAAAACAGATAAAATGAGCAATTTAATCATGTACCACACTTCTCCATATCCAATTTTCCACTCATTATTAAATTTCATCATCCTCAAAAAAAAAATCCCTTTCCAATCAATCTCAGCATCAGACCATTTCTTATCTTAAATTTTTCTCTTTTCTTTGCATTCATTACAATATTTTTTTCAATGAATCCCCTTGCTTTTCTTCTTGATTTTTCATAACTCCTCCAATCCTTCTTTACTTTTATCAACACATGGAAGTTAGCGAAAACTTATAGCACTAAAGGGGTCTATTCTTCTCTAAATTTAGGCAGGAACTTTATTAAGGCTAACATTTTGGTAGGTGATGTAGGACTCTGAGAAAAAAAAACTACGAATAAGAGGTAATTGTGTGTCTTTTGACACATTCCATTCGATTTTTCATTAAGCTCAAAATGAGACACTAATGAAAATTATGATGTATTAGGAAGGCTCAAATGGTTCAAAAGTTGCGTAGACCATTCTTAAGTAAGATATTATTCGTGTTTCAACTCAAAGAGTGCAAAAGAAAGTTTTAGGCTGTCTCAATTCACAATGAACTCATATAGATCAAGTGCATTTGAACAATTCAAAGTTTTAGAAACAAGAATTCAAGTGTTTATATATACAAATCTCATTCTTTTTATTTAGGCTCAAAGGGCTTCAAACGATGATATAAATAATAAAAAAACATGCCCAAATAATTTGAATAATTGCCTAAATCTTTTTTGTGCTTGCAAACATCTACTTCAACGTCAAGTGACTATCACAAAAGTTCTAGATTCCACTCATTAATTAAGAATCACAAAACACATAAATATTCTCTCAGCATTAGGAGTATCAATGATCATGGCAAACATGCATGTAGTGGGTGTGAACTCAAAATCTATTGTAAACCTACACATAGACTCAATAACTTGGTTTTGAAATTAGATTTTTGCAAGCATTCTCATCATTGGCCAACCACTTCCTTTTTCCACAGCTTTGACACAATAGACACTAAATATATAGTTGCTCTCTAAGGTCCCAATCATCATCATCCACATTAGATGTTGAGCTTACAATACATCTTTCTATAAATCTTCTAAAACTTTTCCTACAACAATATTCGCAATGCAAGAGTCAATAATATCGATGCTATTACAAGTACTTACCTCATTAGTCCCTTTGATGGTACCATAGATATTGAATATCATAGAAGTAAGCTCTGACTTATTAAAATCAATTAAAGATCTACCAATGGCTAGGAAAGGTCGTACAAAAATAAAAAGGGCATCTTGATATTCCTCGACGTCTAGTATCACAGTCAGCTGAGAAGATTTTCCTTTGAAAATGACTACTCTTCCATAGAAATTTTTGGCTCATCATTTTTTTCTTCTTTTCTCTACACTCTCAACTACCGCTTTGTCCACTTTCTCCTCTATATCACCATACAATTTTGGATCCACGACTTCAACTTCTTTTCCACTTCTCGACTTTATAGCCATGCACTGTTCTTTAGGATTAACTTCAGTATTGATAGAAAATTGACCTCTTTTTGGTCTTTCATTGTACTTGCAATCTATCCAATCTAAACTTCAAGAGATTTCATTATGGCACCCATGTTGCCGTATGTGTCTCGATATTATCCAACATAGACTTAGTCTTACAAAGGTATTAACCAAGTCCTCCAAAGATGGTTTTTCCTTTAATTATTAAACCTTGGAGGAGTATTCAACACATTTTTGTTGTTGATATACGAGAAATTTGCATGATTGTGTGAACGGGGTGATAATAGTTAGGCATAGGGTTACCTCAATAGCTACCATAACATCAGTTGTTGACAAATTGAGCCTCTTCAATGTTAGGCCCTCACTCAGTAGAAACTGCAGTTGTTTCACGGATAGATTGACCTTCTTTATTCATTGTTGCAATATGAGTAATTATTGCAGAAACTTGAGCAGTAAGTGACGTAATAAAATCTACCCTTTAAACTCCAGTAGGTTTCGTCATTAAAGATGTTATACTCGGCCATTGGTAACTGTTAATAGTCATATGTTCAAGCATCTCGTAGGTTTGATCTAGTGATTTAGCGAAGATAATCTCACCAACAACGACATCTACTATTGTTCTTGTTTTCCTATTCAACCCATTGTAAAACAATTTAATCTGTACCCAATCTTCATAATTATTTTTCGAGCATCTTCTAAGAAATTCCTTGCATTCTCATGCTTCATACAGCTACTCGAACTCAAGCTACCTGAATGTACTGATCTCATTCTTTAGTTCGACGGACTTGGCAGGTAGAAAATATTTTGCTAGAAATTTTGATGTCATGTCTATCGATGTATTGATGCTTCCAAGAGGATATGATTGGAGCCAAATCCGTGAGATATCCTTTAGATAAAACATAAACGAACATAATCTAGTAGTTCCTTCAAATACACCGTTAATTTTACCGCATCTACAATCACCAAGGATGTTCTCAAATGAATATGAGGATCAGTAGTGGTTGCGCCTCCAAATTGGTTTCGCTGCATCATATTGATTAAATTGGGCTTCAACTCGCATTAATATTTCCATGAGCTATGCCGGAATAATTCATGTTGATCAATGGTTTGAAGTGATCTCTAATGGGAACCACAGAAGGTGGATTTGCGTTATCCTATCTATTTTAAACCATAGCCTTAATTTATTCTCTCTTTTCTTTTCTTAATCTCCTAGCACTTCTTCTGATTTCTGGACCCAAAAAGTAATGAGTCGAGACTTTGAGTTTTGAGCATAAAATGCAAACAAAGAGAAAAAACAACAAATCAATAAATATAAAACAAATATAAAAAAAACTCTAAATTAAAATCAAGACTAATTGGTAAAAATATTGATATGAAATCAAATTAGAACATTCCCTTGCAGCGGCACCAAAAAAGTGGTGTATGATTTTTATTTGCAAAGGCATGGTGCCAATTCCTAATATGTGATGAAGAAAGAATCGTTTTCACGAGCAGTGTGTTTCAAAGTATATCAAGTAGTGTAATTAAATAGTCTTAACTTTATTTACAAATTTAAGAGTTATTTGGATTAATTATTTAACAAGATATTATAATCAAGAATACGTAAATAATGAGAATTCGATGAGAGAGAATCTAGAGGTTCGATTTTACTTAGTTTTTCACTATGTTTAATTCTTTATAACGTTTATATTCATGAATTCAAATCATTTATTATAGTGTATCACGTCTGATGATTGATGGCTGCTAGGGCTGCACCTCTTTTATACTATAAAAATTCCTCAGTAGAAAAGAAACAAGTTGACACAAATTCGGCTATTTTCAACTTATGACTATAATAAAAATTTATTATATCATTTTATTTACGAGTTTAACTTTCCTTTCTCTTTATTTATATTTTTTCCCCTTTTTTAATGAGTATAACATTTTTCTAACCTTCGTGCATAGTCCTCGTGGAGAAGATATTAAGATCGACACCGGTGGGAAAGATCTACGTATTAATCAAGGCAAAGAGTAAGGAAGAAGTATCAGACAGATTGACAAATGAAGTATTTTTCTCAATTCTCCCTACTTTTTAATTTCGACTCACAGGTTTATAAAAATGACATAGTTTTACCAGTAATATATATAATTTTTTTATTAGTTAAAAAAAACTTGAAATATAATATTTGAGGAAATATGTTAGTAATAATACTAATACCCGACCTTTATATGTCTCCAAATGTAGATCATAAACTCCGAGTTATTCAAATGTCTACGAGAAAAACATGGGAAGTCATATGCTTCATTTGTAAGGGAAAAGTTGATCCCGATCGCGGGAAATATTAGGGAACCTAACCTGGGAATGGATAATGATTCTGTAAATGTGATTATGAAGGAAGTAGATTTGATTATTGAATCTGCAGCTTGCACAAACATGATAGACAGGTGACATATAATTTAATCTTAATTTATGTACGTGATTTTGTAGTAAACAATGACATAGGGTTTTTTTTCCCTCTAGGTATGACTTGTTAATGGATTCCAATTGCAATGCCCCGCAAAGATTGATGAGGTTTGCAAAATCTTGCAAGAACCTCAAACTTTTCGCCCACATATCGACTGGTATGTACATTTTTCACGTAAATAAAACAGTGTCGCGTGTTGGTATGCATGGACTTTAGGTCATCTAGTCAGTGAAAACTGATAAATATTTTCCCTCGTATTTAATTAGTCAGATTTTTGTTGTAGTATTGACGTGACGCTGAACATGTCAGCAGTATTGGGTGTCATATCAACATTACCGTCAGATACACAAACATACACATATATTAATTTTCATTTAACGAAATAATTGTTTTTTTTTTAAAATTTTTAGCATATGTTAACGCAAGAAATGAGGGGTTGATCTTGGAAGAGCCGTTGACTATGGGAGAAAGTATGAGAAATAAGGAAGATGAGAATGGTGGTCCATGTTCATTTCCTCGGTTAGATTTAGGTGACGAGTTATGGCTGTTGGCGAGATCGTGTGCGTCGTCTCAAGATCAAAGTATCGACGTTACCAAATATTTGAGGAAGCTGGGACAAGAAAGGTTATGTTGATCACGATCCTCTCTTTATTTTTACTCTTCATCTTGCCCTTCATTTAATTATAACATGAGAAAATACATGAATTATATTAATTTGTTTATATATATGATATATATAAATATATGAGATGCAACAGAAGGTCTATTGCCTTCAGTTTGGAATATTGCTGACATGTTCAGTGTCATCCATCACCAGACGTCAGTGGCGGAGCCAGAAATATGGCTCTGCCTGGGCTAGAATTTTAAACTCTAGAATCTTTTAATATTTTAAATTGATATATCCGGGCTAATATCATATTATTTCAAAATTTACATATATTTTTTAAAAAAAAAATTGGGTCAGCCCGGGTATAAATGCACTTGGCTCCGCCTCTGCCAGACGTGATACGGGAGAATACATAGAAAACGTAAAAACATTTAGGCATTGTTAAAAGAGTTTGAAAGGCAAACCAAATTAATATGATCTATTGTAAAATTTTCAAATGTAACAGAGCAGAATTTTATGGATGGGATAATGCTTATCAAATGACAAAAGCTATGGGGGAGATGGTTATCCATGAAATAAAAGGGGATGTACCTACTCTCATTATTAGACCCTCTGTCATCGAAAGTTGTTACCAAGACCCCTTCCCAGGATGGATTCAAGGAAATAGGTAATAGTTTCGACCTCAACCCTAGCCCGACGATCTATCCGGAAAAACAGCAAAGTTGATCATATAAAATGGCCTAAATTAGATTTTCAATCACTGATTATTTCAGATTCGATCTTAGTGATAACTTGTCTTCATTCACTATTCTTTTCGTCGATATCCCTTCTAAAAAATGTTTAACTCGGCTTCTGGACCATGCTGACATGTTCGAAGTCATATCAGCAGACATACAAACACATGCATAAGCTTAGTCATTGGACTAAGACATATTTCGACAAATTAGACGAGAAAAATCTAATTTAGGCCAACTTATGGTACACAAATTGTTGTTTTTCTGGAATATTTTTATGTTATCATAATGTGTATAAGATTACATTTTATGTTGTAATTTATGAATTGCTTTCCTAAATGGTTGGTAGGGTGATGGATCCTGTGATTCGTTCTTTTGGCAAAGGCCAACTTCCAGCATNTGTTTACTTCTTTGTTATTATGATCATCTATGTTGTCAGATTTTAGTTTTAGCCCGTTATTTTTTGTTTTTATGTCAATTTATTCATTTTTCTAATGTGACGTTGACGTGGCACTGACATGTGTAGTGTCACATCAGCACTCCCGATGAAAAATGACTAAACTGGACAAAAATGGGAATATAAATTACTAATGCTGAAATTTGATGACACAAATGATCAAAATGACAAAGAAGTAAGGCAAAAACTTGTGTGAGACGGTCTCACGGGTCGTATTTTGTGAGACAGATCTCTTATTTGGATCATCCATGAAAAAGTATTACTTTTTATGCTAAGAGTATTATTTTTTATTGTGAATATCGGTAAAATTTACTCGTCTCACAGATAAAGATTCGTGAGACCGTCTCACAAGAGACATACTCAAGAAGTAAACATATAGGACCAAAAGTATTGTTTTCCCTATATATAACATAATTATTTTTAATTATTATTTTAAATAAATTAAATATTCTGTTTCGATTTTATAACTCAAAGAAATAAATAAATCACTAAGTGAAATCCCTTATCAAATAATTAATCAAAATCACAATTTGTAAAACTTGGAGTCTAAATTAATAAAATGTTACGTTACGCTTGTGTAGGTACCGGTGGACATGGTGACGAATACAACAATTGCAGCAATTGCAAAGCATGGAATTTCAGAGAAGCCAGAAACGAGTGTATACCATGTGACATCCGGTGACAAAAACCCTTTGAAAATTGGCGATTTTTTCGAAATAATTCACGAATACTTCGTTTCGACGCCGTTTGCAAGTTCAAAACGTGAAAGCATTGCGATTAAGAAAATGAAGTTCTTCAACAATTTTAATGACTTGTCTGAATACACCCGACGCGAGATATGGGAGCATCACCAGTCCAGAAACAACACAGTCGGGAAAGACGAAAAATTAGTTCAAAAACAATGCAAAGCAAAGGTTGCATACGCCGAGCAACTTTGCAAGTTGTATGAATTCTCAGGATTCTTGAAAACAAGGTATGTAGTTTTGTTGAATTAATTGACTTACAACTAGTTTTTTTTTTCTTTTTTAATACTGTCAAAGAGGGGTGGAGATTCACGAGCTTTTCGACCAGACTCAAAAAATGTTCGATTCTATTGGTTAGTCGAAACTATTGAATTCGAGCAGAACTCAAACATGTTGACGGCCTAAATTATTTTGCAAGATAGTTTGCAAGATGCTTATATCAAATAAATATATTTTGATCATTCGTTTTTGAGCAACAGTTCGAATAGCTCGTAAACATACTCGCATATTTCGAGTCAAACTCAAACTCAAGCTCTAATTTTAGCAAAAAGTTAATAATTATTTGAGCTTGAATTTGAGCCTTATACTTTTCTTGATATTCGGCTCAATTTGATTCGTTACGCATTTAAATTAATTAGTTAGTTTTCGATTTTTCAGGTTCCATACAGGAAATACTCAGAAATTACTACAAGAAATGTCCAAAGAAGAGCTGCTTAACTTTGAAATGGATGTGACAAAAATAGATTGGAGAAAGTATTTTCAAGAAATTCACATTCCCGGTTTGCGAAAACATGTATTTAATGATTAATCACAGGAATATAATTGCATAAATATTTAATTTTATGCATATTTATTATAATTTTATTATTGGTCCACATAATTTGATGGAAAAACGTTTTATGAATATTTAAACAAGAAATTTCAATCATTTTAACATTGTCGATGATATCGGATATTAAATGCTCGAATATGAATGCAATTAGAAATAAAATCAAATTTATGAGTTTTTTTTTTGAATTATTTTGATTATTGTTTCATTTTTAATCGAAATTATCCAATCCAACTTATTATGTCGTTGGATACTTAAAAAGAGTTTATTACAATTGAATCTCGTTTAGGAGAACTTAAAACATTAATATCAAATAAACTATAAAATTATATTGATGTGAAGTTAGTGACAGTCCTCAATCAAAACAAATTAGTCAACAATTTTATATAACTAACTTTCTATTTCATTATGAATGATTTATGAAATAAATAAACCTTAATCAAAAAAGTTTGAAGAGACTTGACCGACGATTTCGGTTGGGAATAAATCTAGCAAGTGGACTAGGTCACGTTATAGTAAATGGATGATGAGTCCAAGTATCGATCTCACATAGACTAATATTTAATTAGTAGAATTTTATCACTTAACTTAAGCTAGAAAAAATAAATAAAAATATGATATGTGAATTATTAATCTAAACTATTAAATAAAATAATTGCAATTAAAAACGAGGGATTCGAATATCAAGGAGAGATTCAAATTCAAATAAATAACTAAGACACACAACGGTACCAAACTCTACTATGTTGACACGGTGAAATCTCCAATTTTATTTATTAAACGATTCCTCGAGTTAATAAATATATTTAAATCTAACAGTCCAATTATTTCTAATTGAATTTAATTAGATCTAAATGCATTAAATCTTCGTGAAATTTCAGTTTTCACCTAAAATCGCACACTGAAACCAAATACTATTTGATAAGTGCAATTTATTGTACTCTTATTACTTGTTTTTAACTTAGAATTTTGTGATTCTTGAGCAGGTTTTTTGTGATTTGTTGTTGTTTTTGTTGTTGTAGTTTGGCAGCTTAGAATGAGAAATTGGAGTAGTAAAAGTGTTGAATTGGAAAGTGCAAAAGATGAAAATTTCCGAGAATAAACCGCACCCGCGCTAGAAATGGCACCGCACCCGCGATCCATGTTGCACCGCACCTGCGGTCTTCGTAGCTTGGAGATTAAAGTTTCCCCGAAACAAGACCGCACCCGCGGTCTGTGTTATAGCGCACCCGCGGTCGTTGACAGACAAAGTCCGGAAAATGCTGATTTTTGGTGTGCTGCGCATGGGAGTTGAGGACTTTTGTGTTTTGCGTGCAAAGACTTGCCTAGGACTATAAAAGGCTTCTATTATTTACTATCTAGGGTAGGAAGGGAGCAAAGGAGAGGAGAGGAGGCTACAAAGAAGTTCAAAGCTCAAATTCATCATTCGGAGGAGATTTCTTGCACACTTTGGAGAGAAATAACCTGCACTCCACACTCTTGTTCTAAGTTCTTCTTTCTTTATTTTTATTTGATATGTCTTGTTTAAGATTCATGTGTTGTTGTGTTGTTTGTATTATTATTATGAACTAATTCTTGTGTCTAGAGGAAAGATGGAACAAAACTAGAAACCATGTGTCGGGATTTATGAATTATGCTATATAAGTTTTCGTTATTGTTCATTTGTATTTTTCCAATCTTAACGCTTTCATTTTAATGGCCATATCTTGAATGATTCTTATGTTTATAAGTTATCACTTGGAAAAGGGATTTTATAAACAAGAAAGGGAAAAATACATCGATGGTATTTATAGAGTTCGGGAGGACATATATTGCTATTGAAGCCATTAAGAGAAATTAGTGCTTATTGTGTTATTTAATTTTAGATTGTTGACGAGGACGTTACAATCTTTTGTTAGATAATTAGTATCTACTTAGCAATCGGAAGATGGAGTAGAGAATTTAGAATTCTTGGCCAATGAATAAGAATGACATTTATAATATAGCTACACAAAATAACACATGGTGGATAGTTGCGTGAAATCGGACCTCTAGATCTTTTATTCTATTGTTATTTGCACAAGTTTGTTGTGAGTTATTTAAATCTTTTGTCAATTTAGTTATTCTCGCAAACAAATCATTTAATCAATTTTTCTAAATAAAATTGAGACTATTTTAATTACAAGCATTAATATACATTTATATATATACTCCTCGTGGGATCGACACTTGTACTCAAAAATACATTTTATTATAACTTGACGTTGTGCACTTGCAAGCAATTAAGAAAACATGCAACAAGTTTTTGGCGCCGTTGCCGGGGAGTATTTATTTTAAATTTATATTAGTATTGTTACCAATTGGTCTTGATTTTAATTTAGAGCTGTTTTTATTGGATTATATTAAACATTGATTTGTTTTTATTTTTGTTTGATAGTGCATGCGAAGATCTCAAAATCTTGACTTGCTTATCTTTGATCCTGAGATCGAAAGAACTGCAAGAAGATTAAGAAAGGCAAGAAGAGAAGAGATTCAAGCAATGGCTGACAACAGAGATAATGAAAACCCACCCCCTGCAATACCCATCAGAGATCATTTTAGGCCGGTACTAAATGCTCATTATTCGGGCATAGCACGAGGGACTATTAATGCAAACAACTTTGAGCTCAAACCTGCATTGATAAACATGGTTCAACAGAATCAGTTTGGGGGAGCCGCTACTGCAGATCCTCATCTACATCTCAGAACATTCCTTGAAATTACTGACACGGTAAAAATAAATGGTGTTTCTGATGATATAATTCGATTGCGTTTGTTTCCTTTTTCTCTTAGGGATCAAGCAAGAGGATGGCTCCAATCGCTTCCTTTGGGGAGTATCACTACATGGCAGGAGTTAGCAACCAAGTTTCTTGCTAAATATTTTCCACCTGCAAAGTCTGCACTGTTGAAAATTGAGATAAGCACTTTTAGGCAGACTGACTTTGAGCAATTATACGAGGCATGGGAACGGTATAAAGAGTTGTTAAGGAGGTGTCCAAACCATGGTTTTGAAGATTTGGTACAGATTGAATTGTTTTACAATGGTCTGAATGGACAAACAAGAGGCACTGTCGATGCAGCAGCTGGTGGCACGATATTTGCAAAATCACGTGATCAAGCATATGATTTGCTTGAACAGATGACCATTAACAGTTATCAGTGGACGTCTGAGAGGTCGGGAGTAAAGAAGCAAGCTGGAATTTATGCCATAGATCCTATTACATAACTCACCGCTCAAGTTTCAGCTTTAACAACTCAAATTGCAGCTATGAATAAGGCTAGTACATCAGAGGTTGAAAATGCATCGGTTGTTACTGAAGAACCACATATTCCTGATGAAGCTCATTATATCAACAATAGGAATTTTGGTGGCTACGGAGGATATCGAGGTAATCCTCCCCCTAACACTTATCATCCTGGCTTGAAAAATCATGAAAATTTTTCTTATGCAAACAATAAGAATGTGTTGAATCCTCCCCCAGGGTTCAATACATCAAAAGGGGAGGGAAAGCCTTCGTTTGAGGATTTGGTAGGTACATTTGTGGCTGAATCTGGGAAGAGGATGGCTAGAACTAAGTCTCGGCTTGATAGCATGGAGACTCACATAGGAAACATGGGTGCTACGATGAAATCTTTGGAGACGCAAATTGGACAGTTGGCTAATGCTTTAAGAGATCAGAACAGGGGTCCATTTCCGAGTAATACGGAAGTTAATCCAAAAGAGCTGTGCAAGGCAGTCACTGTGAGGAGCGGAAAAGAATTGGAGGTTCAAAGTCCCAAGAAGATGGTGGAAAGTGAGAAGTCAGTGGAAGATGTTGAGTTTGAGGTTATAACAGAGAAGAAAGTTGAGGACTCTAAGACAAAAGTTGTACAACCTCTTGCATTTAAGCCTACCATTCCATACCCTCAGAGGTTCAAAAAGAAGAGTTTAGATGATCAATTTGCAAAATTCCTTGAAATTTTTAAGAAGATACACATCAATATACCATTTGCTGATGCATTGGAGCAAATGCCCAACTATGCTAAGTTCATTAAAGATGTGATGTCTAAAAAGAGGAAGCTGCAAGAGTTTGAGACTGTGAAGCTTACTGAGGAGTGCAGTGCCATCCTACAAAAGAAACTACCACAAAAAATTGAAAGATCCAGGGAGTTTTACTATTCCTTGTTTTATTGGTGGTTCTCATTGTAGTAAAGCTTTATGTGATTTAGGAGCAAGTATTAATTTCATGCCATTTTCTATTTTTAGGAAATTGGAGCTTGGAGAAGTTAAACCAACTACTATCACCCTACAGCTTGCAGACAGAAGTCTTAAGTATCCAAGTGGGATTGTCGAGGATGTATTGGTAAAAGTGGATAAGTTTATTTTTCCTGCAGACTTGTGATTCTAGATATGGAAGAGGATAATGATGCTCCATTAATCCTTGGGAGACCGGTCCTGGCATCGGGAAGGGCATTGATAGATGTGCATAAGGGTGAACTCACCTTGAGAGTTGGTGGAGAAGAAGTCATTTTCAATATCTATCATGCCATGAATGGATCAAATGCGGTAAGTACTTGTACAAGCATTGATGTTATAAACTCATGTGTATCCTTTGACTGTGCAGGAACTAGGGACCCTTTGGAGAGTTGCTTGGTTGGAACTGCTGAAGCTGTTAGTGAAGACGACTGGGAAGTGAAAGAGCAACTGGTGGCTCTTGAAGTATTGCATAAAGAAAAGAAAACGAATGTGTTGATTGAGGAGTTGAACATCGACGAGAAAATAGAGGTAATATCACCCTCTCCTGATTTGAAGGAACTGCCAAGCCACCTATGTTATGCATTCTTAGGAGAGAAGTCGACATATCCGGTAATCATATCTTCCTCCCTTACTATTGATGAAAAAGATAAATTATTGAGAGTATTGAGGGAATATAAAACTGCCTTGGGATGGTCGATTTCTGATATTAGGGGAATTAGCCCCACTATATGCATGCATAAAATTTTAATGGAGGAGTCATATACTCCTTATGTGGACCATCAGAGGAGATTAAATCCGGCAATGAAAGAAGTAGTGAAAAATGAGGTGCTTAAATTGTTGAATGCTTGTGTGATATATGCTATTTCTGATAGCAGTTGGGTGTCTCCTGTACAAGTTGTAC
>NC_133309.1:21025638-21031576 GCF_012295235.1 Primulina huaijiensis | reverse complement strand
AGCCCTTTGAGCTGATGTGTGATGCAAGTGACTATGCCGTTGGTGCGGTATTGGGCCAAAGAAGAGAAAGGATGTTTAGGGCAATTTATTATGCAAGCCGTACTATGGATGCTGCACAGCAAAATTACACCACGACTGAAAAGGAGATGCTTGCTGTAGTATTTGCCTTCGATAAATTCAGGCCATATCTGATCGGCACAAAGGTAATTGTTTTTACTGACCATGCAGCCATTCGCTACCTATTTGCCAAGAAGGATGCGAAACCACGCTTGATAAGGTGGATACTGCTATTGCAAGAATTTGACTTTGAGATCAAAGATAAGAAGGGAAGAGATAATCAAGTGGCTGACCACTTGTCAAGACTTGAGCTAGAGGTTAGGAAAGAAGAAGGAGTAATACAGGAAACATTTCCGGATGAACAACTCTTCGAGGTAAGTTCAGTACTCCCTTGGTTCGTTGACATTGCGAATTTCTTGTCTTGTGGTATTCTTCCTCCAGATCTGAACCACCATCAGAAAAATAAGTTCTTCCATGATATCAAATTTTTCTTCTGGGATGATCCTTGTGTGTATAAGAGATGTGCTGACCAAGTGATTAGGAGATGTGTTGACGGTGTCGAAGCACACCAAATTCTTGAGCTATGTCATTCATCCGCATACGGTGGACATTTTGGAGCTACACGAACTGCAGCTAAGGTATTGCAATCAGGTTTTTTCTGGCCGACTTTGTTTAAGGATAGCTATACCTTAGTGAAATCATGTGATAGGTGCAAAAGGTTAGGAAACAGCTCTAGGCGTCACGAATTGCCACTGACAAATATTTTGGAAGTGGAACTTTTTGATGTCTGGGGCATAGATTTCATGGGACCCTTTCCCCCTTCTTTTGGTCAATCTTATATATTATTAGCTGTAGATTATGTTTCGAAATGGGTGGAAGCAATTGCCACCAGTACTAATGATGCTCATGTTGTAGTTAAGTTTGTGCACAAGAACATCTTCACCAGATTTGGAACANGAAAAAATTTTTTTACGAAGGACAACCGCACCAGCGGTCATCTCTGCAGCGCACCCGCGGTTGTTTGGAATTACAAAATAAAATTTTTGCCGAGAGCACTGCGCACCCGCGCTACCAAAAGCACCGCACCCGCGGTCGATGAAAATCAAAGGTCACTGAATTGCCGAGAGCACACCGCACCCGCGGTCCTTGCACACCGCACCCACGGTCGACGTTTTAAAAATCAGATTGGGGCAGAATTTAGACATNAACCGCATTCAAGACGCCTATTGGAATGTCTCCCTATAGGTTGGTTTTTGGTAAAGCCTGTCACTTGCCACTAGAATTGGAGCATCGAGCTTTCTGGGCAGTTAAGAAGTTGAACTTTGACTTGAAAGCATCTGGCGAAGGCAGAAAACTACAGTTAAATGAAATGGATGAGTTCCGCAATGATGCATATGAAAATGCCAAGATTTACAAAGAACAGACCAAGAAGTGGCACGATAAACTCATTGTACAAAGGGAGCTAAAACCAGGACAACAAGTACTATTGTTCAATTCCCGTCTGAAGTTGTTTCCTGGTAAGCTAAAGTCGCGTTGGTCAGGGCCATTTGTTGTGGAAACGGTGTCTCCTTATGGGGCAATTGAGCTAAAATGCAATGATGGGAGGACCTTCAAGGTGAACGGACAGCGAGTCAAGCCATACTATGGGACTGAAGTAAGGAATATCGACAATGTCAAGCTGAGCGAACCAAACTGATCAGACTAGTGACAGTCTGGCTGAAGACGTTAAACCAAGCGCTTATTGGGAGGCAACCCAAATTTGTGTTTCTCTATTTTATTTCGTTTTCGGTCTTCTTTTTATTCTTGTTTTATTGTTTTTGATTGTGTATTTTAGTAGTATGTTCTTGTATCTTCCCAAAAATTTTATGAATTAAAATGGTTTTCTTTTCAGGACTAAAAAAAAAAAAATTTGGAGAGAGAAAAAATTTTTTTACGAAGGACAACCGCACCAGCGGTCATCTCTGCAGCGCACCCGCGGTTGTTTGGAATTACAAAATAAAATTTTTGCCGAGAGCACTGCGCACCCGCGCTACCAAAAGCACCGCACCCGCGGTCGATGAAAATCAAAGGTCACTGAATTGCCGAGAGCACACCGCACCCGCGGTCCTTGCACACCGCACCCACGGTCGACGTTTTAAAAATCAGATTGGGGCAGAATTTAGACATAACCGAAGAACTCTTCTTCAATTTCTCTCCTCCATTTCGAATTTCATCTTCTCAAAACACACTCCACACTCAAGATTTGTTCTTCCAAGCACAAATTCTCCACTACACAGCCAAATAGCTTCACTCATTCCATCAAATATCCCTTTCCTTTCAACANAGAGCTAAAACCAGGACAACAAGTACTATTGTTCAATTCCCGTCTGAAGTTGTTTCCTGGTAAGCTAAAGTCGCGTTGGTCAGGGCCATTTGTTGTGGAAACGGTGTCTCCTTATGGGGCAATTGAGCTAAAATGCAATGATGGGAGGACCTTCAAGGTGAACGGACAGCGAGTCAAGCCATACTATGGGACTGAAGTAAGGAATATCGACAATGTCAAGCTGAGCGAACCAAACTGAAAAGACTAGTGACAGTCTGGCTGAAGACGTTAAACCAAGCGCTTATTGGGAGGCAACCCAAATTTGTGTTTCTNTAGTTGTTGAACTCAAGGTGTTTGATAAAATGCCTCCTAGAAAGAAACAAGCTAAGGGTGCATCATCATCTTCAAACTATGATGAAAACAAATTTTGGAACGAAATAGCTGAGGAAAATTATGGGAGAATTTTGAATAAAAGCATTATAAAAGAGAGGGGATTTGATTTGAGTTTTCCCCGGTCCGAAATTGGTTTAATGCTTACTGCTCGGCATTGGGAGGAGTTTGGCAGGCAGCCACAAGATGCTGTCATTTCATTGGTGAGAGAATTCTATGCTAACCTCAAGGTTAGGCATGAACAATTGAAGGTGTTGGTGCGAGGAAAAATGGTAGCCTTTGATGCACATACAATAAATACTTTATATGGCATCCCTCATATTATGCATGATGAGTATGAAGAATACCGGGCTGAGCATGTTGATTATAATCATATTCTTCAAACAATTTGCATAGAAGGAGCTGAGTGGAGAATGAGGGATGAGGTGCATGTCAGCCTAGCCAAGTCTGATCTGAAAACTGTTGCCAAAGATTGGTATTCATTTATTTCTGCTAGGATCAAGCCTACCGAACACACCACCACTGTCATCAAGGAGAGAGCTATCCTTACTTTTTGCATTATGACGGGAAGGGCAATTGATTTAGGGCAATTGCTCCAGAATTCGATGCTTGAATATGCAAATGGTAACTCTCCTAGTGGACTCCTCCACCCTTCTTTGATCACAGCATTATGCCAAAATGCGGGAGTGACTTGGGCTGTGAATGAAGAACTGCTGAAGCCGAAAAATGTCATTGTGGTGATTCAACCACATAGGGCAGTGAGAGGTGATCAAGCGGCGGCACGTCGAGCTGAAAGGGAATTTAACAGAAGAGCTGCAAAAAGACGTGCCCATGTTCAAGCTCAAGAACCACAGCCACAACCACAACCGCAACCAGGAAATATGAGAGATAGGTTGACCCATTTGGAAGAGGAAATGTGAAATCAACGTCAAGACATGGATGCGTTTCGGTTTAGGACCGATACATTTATCGATTATATGATGGATTTTACGTCTGTCTTGGCTCAGCAATTTCCAGCAGCCTCAACCTCTGGTACTCCATTTCCACCACCTCCTCAGTGGCCACCCATATACCACCCGCCGGAGTTCCAACAACAGCCACCACAAGATGATGAAGATGATGACGATGGCAATGACTACTGACGGTCGTTGCCATAGGTATGTGTATTCCTCTAACTTTCATGCTTATTCACATCGAGGACGATGCACATGTTTTAGTTTGGGGGAGATACTGTTTATTTATTTTATTTTGTGTGTTTAATTTAGTTTTATTTTGTGTGTTGTGTTTTCTTTAGTTTTATTTTGAGTGTTTTATTTTCTTTTGAGTTGTTTGCTTGTGTGTTTTTAGTGTTTTTAGTCATGAAATATTTTAATGGCCAATGATGAGAAAAGGAAAATTTTGCATTAAGAGGAAAAGTCATGCATTACGTTCATGTTAATTGATCAATTTGAAAAATTTAGAGAACAATCATGAGATTTTATAATTTTGAGACTTATAATTTCTATACAACTCTGTGATTTTCATTTGACATTGAAATAAATTTTTTCAAACACATAGATGATTGAGGCAATATTTGACTTTACTTGGGCCTATTTATATTGTTCATAAATATCCATTTGAAGCCATGTTGAGCCTATATTAGAAAAGAAT
Source organism: Primulina huaijiensis (assembly GCF_012295235.1). NCBI lineage: Eukaryota > Viridiplantae > Streptophyta > Magnoliopsida > Lamiales > Gesneriaceae > Primulina > Primulina huaijiensis. Next base: position 21,027,177 of record NC_133309.1, on the reverse strand, counting down.
TGTGTTCTTGAATTTCTTGGAAGCCAAGCACTTTTCTTTTGAATATATATGTATTTGGTTGATGCATTGAGACACCATTTTTTCACGATTATTAGATTCTACTTTGTGTTGGTGAATTGAGATTTTGTCTAGAACTATCCAAACAACACTCGAGACGAAATACGGACAATCTATGATTTAGGAATCATTTAGTTGATTTTTTTTTCTTATCGATTGAGCCTTTCAAGCCACCAAATAAAAATGATTTATCATTTGTCACCTCTTTGAAGCTTATATGAATTCGAATGGCACACGTAAAAATGTGTAAAAGACCCCCATTCGATGTTCTTTCAAATATCCCACATTTACCACCCTGTTGAATATCTTAAACACTAATTTCTTACCTTCTCAAGGGAGTAAGAATTCAAAGGATTAAAGAAATTGAAATTCTCCTACAAAAGAAAAAAAAAAGAATGATTTTTCATTGAAGAGTTGGAGAAAAATGGGAGAAAAAGAGATGAAATGAAAAAAAAAATGGAGATAAAAGAAAAAGTGGAGTTTGCAAAAGATATAAAATTCAACTTGGTCCCTTATTTGAATTCCTAATCTTCATTTGTAGCCGTGAGCCAAGGCCTAACATTACAAGCATTGCAAATCCTATTGACCAAGTCATAGTTGTCCAATATACTAGTGGAGAGTGATTGGGAGGATCTAGCTTATGGACAATCGATAAACACTTCCATTGAGTATGAATCTTGATCAATTTTAACACACACCTCATTGCATCAAATATTTATTGGGTATTCCTTTCTTGAATGAATATGCTTTGAACCAAATCTTTACCGGAAAAGACCTCTTGATTTGTGTTTGTAAAAATTGAAATAAATTGATAATGTTTTGAAACATGAGTTGAAGATATTAGAAGTTAAAAAAAAATTAACCAATTGCATGATTTTATCCGGATGAAAAGTTGGTTGGATTGTTTTGATTTGTGAATGCATGAAGAGTTGGTTAATTTATCTTGAGGCCAAGTTATTTAAAATATTTCATGACTTATTTGTTTGTTTGTGTTGTTTTGTTTTGCTCGGAACTAGCAAAATATTAAGTTTGGGGGAGTTTGATAAGTGCAATTTATTGTATTCTTATTACTTGTTTTTAACTTAGAATTTTGTGATTCTTGAGCAGGTTTTTTGTGATTTGTTGTTGTTTTTGTTGTTGTAGTTTGGAAGCTTAGAATGAGAAATTGGAGTAGTAAAAGTGTTGAATTGGAAAGTGCAAAAGATGAAAATTTCCGAGAATAAACCGCACCCGCGCTAGAAATGGCACCGCACCCGCGGTCCATGAAAAGCAATTTTAGAAATTTCTGCCGAAGCAGTACCGCACCCGCGGTCCATGTTGCACCGCACCTGCGGTCTTCGTAGCTTGGAGATTAAAGTTTCCCCGAAACAAGACCGCACCCGCGGTCTGTGTTATAGCGCACCCGCGGTCGTTGACAGACAAAGTCCGGAAAATGCTGATTTTTGGTGTGCTGCGCATGGGAGTTGAGGACTTTTGTGTTTT
>NC_133309.1:21004537-21024405 GCF_012295235.1 Primulina huaijiensis | reverse complement strand
TGCTTCGAAAATGGACAAGAATGAGTTGCTGAAATTTTCAGAATGTTGTGAATGTTTTGTGCCTTCTTTTTGGTCATCATGCATGGTATTTATAGGCTCATGGAAGGGAGGTGAAAAGGCTCTCATTCAAGGCCGTTACATCCATGTTTATGGCCTTCTTGATGGCCTTAAACACCATTAACATGTTGTTATGTCTCTTCAAATTCCTCCTTGAATTCATGGCTTGAAGATGTGGTTTAAAGGCTTGGCTTTGTGGCTCTTCAAATGTGGCTCTTCAAATTCTTTGGTCTTCACATCCTTCCCACCTTATGAGGAGTTTCGTCCTCGAAACTTGGTTATACTCGATCTTCAAAGAGATTCGGATATTGTTCTCGCATCATTTCTTCCAACTCCCAAGTAGCTTCTTTTTCGGTGTGATTGGACCATTGTACTTTGACATATGGAATAATTCGTCGTCTCAGCACTTGTTCTTTGTTACCCACAATTCGGATTGGAATTTCTTCGTACTTCAGCTCCTCATTTAGCTTGCCCTCAACCAGAAGTGGTCCAGCCTCCAGAATATGACTTGGATCGGAAATATATTTCCTTAGCTGCGAAACGTAGAAAACATTGTGGATTCTTGACATATCAGGTGGAAGTGCTATTTTATAAGCAAGTGTTCCCACTTTCTCTAAGATTTCAAAAGGTCCGACGTATCTAGGATTCAATTTCCCAGTTTTATTGAACCGCATCACACCCTTCATGGGTGACACTTTCACATATGCTTTTTCACCCACTTCAAATTCCACGGGTCTTCTTTTCAGGTCAGCCCAGCTTTTCTGTCGATCCTGTGCAGTTTTCAGTCTCTCTTTGATCATAGCAACTTTATCCACTGTTTCTTGGATCAGTTCGGGTCCAACCATGGCTTTTTCCCCTACTTCATCCCAATATAGTGGCGATCGACACTTTCGTCCATACAGAGCTTCGTACGGTGCCATTCCAATACTGCTGTGATAACTATTATTGTATGCGAACTCGATTAAGGACAGATGTTCGCTCCAATTACCATTGAAGTCTAGAGCACACGCTCTCAGCATGTCCTCCAAAGTTTGTATTGTCCTCTCAGTTTGGCCGTCCGTTTGAGGGTGATATGCCGTACTAAGAGTAACTTTTGTCCCCATAGCTTTTTGAAAGCTCTTCCAAAAACGGGATGCAAACCTCGGATCTCTGTCTGATAGTATGCTAACTGGAACTCCGTGTAACCGTACGATATTATTCATGTACAAGGTGGCCAGTTTATCCAGATTATAGTTCATGCAGACAGGTAAGAAATGCGCAGATTTTGTGAGTCTATCTACGATTACCCATATACCATCATAGCTTTGTCTAGACCTTGGTAAACCGACTACAAAGTCCATGGAAATATGTTCCCATTTCCATTCCGGGATTTCCAAAGGTTGAAGAAGTCCACCAGGTCTCTGGTGTTCTGCCTTGACTTGTTGGCACACGTGACACTTGGAGACAAACATTGCAACGTCCTTTTTCATTCCACTCCACCAGAAGTTTTTCTTCAAATCTTTATACATTTTGGTACTGCCGGGGTGGACTGAAAATTTTGACTTGTGCGCTTCAGACATTACTTCATGTCGAAGATTTTCAATGTCAGGTACACACAATCGTCATTTCATCCACACAACTCCTTTGTCATCTGTCTGAATATCTGGTGATTTTCCTTCTTCAGCTTGTTGTTTCTGTTTCATCAAAGTGGGGTCTCGATCTTGACTTATTTTGATTGTTTCCCGGAGGCACGGTTGTGCTGAAAGTGACGCTAGTATTACCTTGCCCATATTCTTCCGACTCAAAGCGTCAGCTACCTTGTTTGCCTTGCCCGGATGATAGCTTATTGTCAAATCGCAATCCTTCAGGAGTTCAATCCATCGTCTCTGCCGCATATTTAGTTCTTTTCGAGTGAACAAATACTTGAGACTTTGGTGATCAGTGAAAATCTCACACTTGGCTCCATAGAGATAATGTCTCCATATTTTTAGTGCGAACACCACTGCAGCTAGTTCGAGGTCATGCGTCGGATAGTTTTGCTCATATGGTTTCAGTTGCCTTGAAGCGTAGGCGATCACCCTTCCATCTTGCACGAGCACACATCCTAAACCTCTTTTAGAAGCATCACTGTAGATGGTGAAGTCTTTTCCTTCAGTTGGCAATACCAATACCGGAGTAGAGACAAGTTTCCTCTTCAAGGTCTCGAAACTTTGCTCACATTCTTCACTCCATTGAAACTTAGAGTTTTTTTGTGTGAGTTTAGTGAGGGGTATGGCTATTGAAGAGAATCCTTCAACAAATTTTCGATAATAGCCCGCTAATCCCAAGAAGCTTCGAATTTCTGCCACATTCTTTGGTCTCGACCAATCCATGATTGCTTCTACCTTCTTAGGGTCCACAGACACTCCTGCTGCTAATATTATGTGTCCCAAGAATGTGACGCTCTTTAGCCAGAATTCGCATTTACTGAACTTGGCGTACAGTTCCTTTTCTCTAAGCGTCTGGATGGTGAGACGAAGATGTTCTTTGTGGTCCTCCTCGCTTGACGAATATAAAAGAATATCGTGGATGAATACCACAACGAACTTGTCAAGAAACGGTTTGAACACCCTATTCATGAGATCCATGAATGCTGCCGGAGCGTTTGTTAACCCGAACGGCATTACGATGAACTCATAGTGCCCATACCTTGTTTTGAAGGCTGTCTTCGGAATATCGTATGTTTTGACCTTTAGCTGGTGGTAGCCTGACCTTAAGTCGAGTTTGGAAAAGACTGTAGCTCCTTTGAGTTGGTCAAACAAGTCATCTATCCTTGGAAGCGGGTACTTATTCTTGATTGTGATCTTATTCAGTTCCCTGTAATCAATACACAATCTCATGCTTCCGTCTTTTTTCTTCACAAATAGGACAGGAGCTCCCCATGGTGATGCGCTTGGTCGGATTTGCTTCTTATCCAACAATTCTTGAAGTTGTTTTTTGAGTTCTTTCAACTCTGCTGGAGCCATTCGGTACGGTGCTTTTGAGATTGGTGTAGCATTGGGTACTAAATTAATCTCAAATTCCACTTCGCGGTCAGGGATTGTGCCAGGGAGTTCTTCAGGAAAGACATCCGGAAACTCTTGTACTACCGGAATCTTTTCTAGTGCAAGTGTGGTTCCTTCCTTTACCTCGCTTAACATAGCCAGGTAAACTTCTTCTCCACTTTTCATGGCTTTCCAAGTCTGGGAAGCAGATAGTAAGGATTCATGTTTCTTGACTTTGCCATAGTAAACGATTTCTTCTTGGTTCGGAGCCCTTAGTTTGACGTTCTTCAGGCGGCAGTCTACAATTGCGTGATTCTTTGATAGCCAATTCATTCCCAGAATGGCGTCGAACTCCACCATGTTTAGTTGAATCAATTCAGCTTGAAATATGTGCTCATTGATACCGATATTACAATCTTTGTGCACCCTATGAGTTTCAATTGTCTTACTTGTGGGAGTTGCTACTCTAAATGGTTCAACAAGTACCTCAGGTATAAGCCTTAATTTCTTAGTGAACCTCTTAGATATGAACGAATGAGTGGCACCACAATCAAACAATACATAAGCTGGCATTTCATTGATTAGAATGGTACCTGCCACGACATCGTTTGAGTCATCTGCCTCTTTCTGAGTCATTGCAAACACACGAGCATTAGGCTTATTTTCCTTCGGCTTGTTGGAGGTAGTATCACTATTTGACCATGTCCCTTTCTTCGGCTCGGGGGAATCAGCAATTCGATGTCCCAATTTCCCACAATTGAAGCATGCACCAGTTTTTCTACGGCATTCCCCAGCATGGCGGTTATTGCAGATAGGACACATCTTGGCATCTTGATATGTTGGACTGGACGAAGCGCCCTTGAAAGTCCCACTGGACTGATTTGGTCTTTTGAACGGTTGTTTCCCTTGAAAAGATTGTCCAGAATGAGGTCGCTTATTCTTGTTCTCATCCTCCCGGCGTTTGATGTCTGTCTCTGCTCTTATTGTTGCGCCCATTAGATCAGCAAAGCTCGTAGGTTGATAAACTGCTAAAGCTTACTGAATACGGCTGCTCAAACCACGCTTGAACCGATGCATTTTCAAAGTATCATCAGCCATGATAGTGGGTGCATAGGTTCCAAGGTAGTTGAACTTTGAAGTATACTCCATCACAGACATATCCATAGTTTGAGCGAAATTTTCAAATTCACTCAACTTCTGTAATCTCACTTCAGCCGGATAGTACTGTTTCAGGAATACCTCTCGGAATTGTTGCCATGTGATTGGTCCATTTGCTGTCACAGCTGGTGAGACTGTCTCCCACCATTTGGCTGCTTTTTCTTCTAAAAATGGTGTCACCACATCCACCTTGAACTCGTTGGGAATCTCGAGTAGGCGGAGTTGGGTCTCAATATTTTTGATCCAGTTTTGGGCAACTTCAGGGTCCGGGTCTCCTTTGAATGTTTGAGCTCGATTCTTTCGGAGAGACTCGTAGTGGTACTTGACCCCCTGTGCTGGAGGTCCTGGTGGTGGCGGATTGCCATTGGCGTTTGTGTTTCCCAACCCTTGGATGGTGGTGGCCACAATAGTTGCTATGGCCATTAAATCAGCTTGACTTAGGCCCAATCCTGGTGGTGGTGGCGGAGGTAGGTTCTCTTCATTGTCGGTGTTATTACGGTTGTTATTGCGATTTCCGTAGCGTGGGTTGCGGTTGTTTCGTACTGGTCTCCCGTCCATGTCCTACAAGTGTACAAGTTTCTAAGATATTCGTTTGCTAACATATATCAATGAGTCAAACATGAAATGAAATCGACCACTGATAAAACCAAATAAACTCTTTATTGATTCAAATGAAAAGGGAAAACAATACAAATCCAAGTTTTAGGAAGCACAAAAGGTGAGAAAATTAATGAGAAATCAAATGGATTATAAATCCTTATTACAACTAGTCGCGACACGAATTCCTCAATCATCTAAAATCTCGCCATCTCCTACTGCTTCGTCTTCCATTGGCTCTTCTATTGGTTCCATTTCAGGTTCCAAGTCGATAAGGGCATCCTGAAGTTGTTGAACCTGATTCTGTAAGTCTTCGTTATGCATATTCAGGTGCTGCACCGAATCTTGCAGTTCTTGAATGATCACTGCATCTTGCTAATGTCGTTGAACTGCTATAAAAGAGGTCTGCTCCAAGAGAGTCTGGAGATGAACTTTCTGTTCCTCCAACTCGTGCTTTTCTTTTTGCAGAGTATGTGGAGTTGCAATTAGTTTCCCGTTGTCTTTCTGTTCTCGGGCGAGAGATGCTCGGAGATCCTTAATGATGGTATCCTTGTCAGGGACGTGTATAACACTCATGCGAGCCGTGGTCCGAATGCGAGGCATAGAAGAATTTGAAGCCATTTCCTGAAATAAAACAATCGGAAAGGCTTACAAAATGATAAGGTCGTGAATAAACATCAAACGGTAAATTTCATAGTCATCTCATTCGAGATTTGATTCAGAAAGGGTTCAAAGATGGAAAATTCGAGAATTGACGTATGGTTTGAAGATTATACGTCGAGATTAATTCAAAATAATTAATGGAATCGACTTCTTGAGTTTCGGAAGTCACAATTTTCAAATCTAAGATTGGGGTGGACATGAATGACTAAGTTTTTTGCCAAAATATAACTTCGTCAAACTTTGTCTTTCGAAATCCCCAGCCGGATTATGAACCTGACGGCTCTGATACCACTTAAATGTCACGCCCCGAAATCGAGACGTGTCATCGGCGTTGTTTAACAATTTAAAACCGTATAACAACAAGCCACGTAGTACATCAAATAGCCCAAAGCCAGTCTATTACATAAATCAATAATCGTCTTTACAATGCGATTAAAACGAAATGCGGAAGCGTATAACACGATAATATAACTAAGAGACAATGATAAGACTGGTCTTGAATTGGATTGACTTCATCACCATCCCCAAAAGTATTCTTGTTCTTTATCTTCGATTTGTTTCTCGTTCTTATCTGGAGGTGGGAATGTAAGGGGTGAGTACTTGGGAAATACTCAGTAAATGGGGGCCGATCGGGCATAACGAATATCAAGGTTATAATTATACGAATACATTATTATAATCTCAATCTTAAGCATGTTGAATCGAATATGAACAAGATACAAACATAGCACTGAAAATCATCTCCTTTTTCATGGTTTACTGATCAGTCCCCTATATGTTACTCCTCTAAGGGGCGAGGCCAAAAGAACGGTTATTATAACCCACCGCATCAGGGCCTTAAACAAAACATATCAAATATCGGAATTTCCTTGCCATTTCTAATTCGAATCATTACAGTGCATTTCAAAGATTTCAAACATGCTTTCAAATATTATAACGAATATCAATCAACAAATTGTTCAAAGATTTTCATAACAAATAGGAACGAATATATCATGCCGATCGAATTTCAAGAAACATACTTAATTTATTTTTTGAGCAAATGTGGACATACTTACGAAGAACAAGTATGTCGATATATATATCAAGTAGTACACTCATGAAATGCAAGTGTACGTAAAAGTATAACAAAAACCCACTTACAAAGAAATATATATAGCAAAAGCCCACTTACTTGATGATAATCTTCAAAGATTTGAGGGAAAGACAACTAAAATTCGAACACGAAAGCTGCTGGACTGCGTCGAACCGGACAAGAATTATGCTACTGCGATGCTTCGAAAATGGACAAGAATGAGTTGCTGAAATTTTCAGAATGTTGTGAATGTTTTGTGCCTTCTTTTTGGTCATCATGCATGGTATTTATAGGCTCATGGAAGGGAGGTGAAAAGGCTCTCATTCAAGGCCGTTACATCCATGTTTATGGCCTTCTTGATGGCCTTAAACACCATTAACATGTTGTTATGTCTCTTCAAATTCCTCCTTGAATTCATGGCTTGAAGATGTGGTTTAAAGGCTTGGCTTTGTGGCTCTTCAAATGTGGCTCTTCAAATTCTTTGGTCTTCACACTTATGTTTATAAGTTATCACTTAGAAAAGGGATTTTATAAACAAGAAAGGGAAAAATACATCGATGGTATTTATAGAGTTCGGGAGGACATATATTGCTATTGAAGCCATTAAGAGAAATTAGTGCTTATTGTGTTATTTAATTTTAGATTGTTGACGGGGACATTACAATATTTTATTAGATAATTAGTATCTACTTAGCAATCGGAAGATGGAGTAGAGAATTTAGAATTCTTGGCTAATGAATAAGAATGACATTTATAATATAGCTACACAAAATAACACATGGTGGATAGTTGCGTGAAATCGGACCTCTAGATCTTTTATTCTATTGTTATTTGCACAAGTTTGTTGTGATATTTTATTTAAATCTTTTGTCAATTTAGTTATTCTCGCAAACAAATCATTTAATCAATTTTTCTAAATAAAATTGAGACTATTTTAATTACAAGCATTAATATACATTTATATATATACTCCTCGTGGGATCGACACTTGTACTCAAAAATATATTTTATTATAACTTGACGTTGTGCACTTGCAAGCAATTAAGAAAACATGCAACACTATTTCTAGTCAGTTTAACCATGTGTTGATGACGTATTTGTTGCTATATTTAACCAATCATCTTTCGATTCGTGATTAATCAACAGACATGTAAATAGTTGATCAGGCTATTAACAAGAAATATTAAACCAATGTCAATCAATAATTAAAATTAGGAAAAATAATATATTGAAAATAAACCAAATATCAAATAAAGTATTGTTTAGCCCTATTGTGGTCTTAGCCTAAATAAAATTATTCCATAACTTCAAAACAAAGGTGAAAACACATATTTAAGTTCATAGAAGAAAACAAAATAAAGAAAGAATAAGAGGAATTCTCGGTGATTTTTGGCGTGTGTTGAAGAATTCCTCATGTTTCTGCCTTTTGCCTTAATTCCTCTCTGGCGTGGTCTTCTATTCACCTCTGTTTAGAACTTCTGTCTTCTCTTCCTTCCTCTGTGTCTATCCTCTGCCTCCTCCCTTTCGTTCTCTCGCCTCTGCCTCCTTTTCTTTTTTGTACGCTTCTGCCTCCTTGTTTTTTTTCTTTTTTCCCTCTCCTCTATTCTGCTCTCTTCCTTCCCCTCTTTCACGTCTCTTTCTCCTCTCCTCTCCTCTCCTCTCACTTCTGCCTCCTTTCTGCGCTGCTTTTTTAATTTTTTTTTTTTGTGCCTCCTCCTTTCTGCTCATGCATGCTGCCTTTTATATTTCTTAATTGGTCTCATCTTCTAATTCTTTGAAGTTCATCTCATGTTTAAAAATTGTAGATAAGATTTTATTTTTCAATTTTGAGGCTTCCTCTCTATCAATATCTGCACAGATTTTCTTTCAACTCTTCAACGTTATAAAGATAATAAAATATAAAAATATTTTATTTCCTTTTTTTTGATATTTTGTTTCCTTCGAAGTTTTGTAAAATCTTCTTATCTCCCAAATTAGGTTTTTTCCCTCTTTTATTCAAATCTACAAATATTATAAAATTAATTCAGATAAACACATAATTAAAAATAATAATTACAGATAAGCAAAAATATTATAAAATAAAATACCTAAAATTTCTATAAGATTTGGGCTTATCAATCCCCCACACTTAGCCTTTGTTCGTCATCGAACAAACAGAGAATAAAAATGTAACCGAGGAATATTCAATTATTCACCACAAAATTGACACAATCAACACTTTTCAACCTTCCAGATTTCGTCACACTCAATCAAAAGATCACACTTCGAAAATCATAAAATTCACTTTCGTTGCAACTTTAAAAAGCATTCACTAGATAAGATCAAAATAACGAGACGTGTGTAGTGTGGAAGTCAAAACTCATTTTCCTCAAAGATGTTTTAGTTCAAAGAGTGATCATATTTTCTGAATTCCCTATAATATATTGTAGGATATATATAAATAACATATCTCATATTTTTGTATCACTTGGCTCGTAGGAAATATTGACGACTGAAATATTCGACTCGTAGGATACTAGGATTATTGACGAGAGATAATAAATTACCGCATTCGATCACCCTAATTTACATAATTTATGGGAATCAGTGAGGGGAGAAAACACATTAACACTATTTGAATTACAAAATGACTTAATATCTTAACAAGACAATTCAATGTCGGTCTTAACAAAACACAACAGCATGATCTGTGGTACCCAAATACAATTTTAGTTTCCCTCTCATACTCTTCTATATTATATGACAACAGACTTCTCGCATCCTATGTCAGTCAGCTAGTATCGCCCGTCATCGGAGCATAGTCTTTACCATCGACGCTGTTTAAAGATCCGTTGAAGATCATAGCATCGTTCTGTCTTAGCATGATTCGTTCTGTGGTTACGGTCTCAGTTGGAGAACAAAGCAATGTGGAAGTCATTTTGCTGAGGGAATGGATGATACGGTTTGGCGGATGGGGGAAGGAAGATAGGAAGGGAGTTTTATGCAACTGGTATCTTAGGTTCGCCCAAGTTTACAAAGGCTTGGGCACGAGCCAAGCGTGCTGCAGCTGCATTCCAAGATACAAGGTGATTCATGAACGTGTTCACGTATTTTGCTTTATCGTTCTGTTCAAATAACATCATAAAAGAAAAAACAATACATTAGGACACGTTATATTGGAAGAGATGTTGAGAGATCAAATTTTGAGAAGGTGAATGCCACCAGCATACCTTGAAATCCAGATAATAAGCATGCTGCAAAGCCAGTGGGAATAAAATCAATATACCGCAATGTAGAGGAGAAAAGTGTTGTAAAAGAAATCAATGTTCATACCTCCCACAAATCCAAACCGATGATCGGCTGCAAGGTTAAGAGATATCAATGCAGTACTGGTAAGAATCGAAATGTCCAAGAACGAAATGGTCAATATAAAATTAGAACTATAATAATGTTTCTTACAATGTCATTCCACACTAAAGGATTGATGGCATTTGATGTTTTCAAAATTGCAAGACATCTTTGCTCCCTCTTCACTGCAGCAAGGTAAACAAGAAAGGTACAAAAGAGAAGAGGTGAGTTTTGAGTTCGAAAAATAAATAAATTACATTTAGTCACGTAAAAATTGTGTTCCATTTTCCTCTATGATGAATTTACAATTCATTTTTATGTCATAATCACCACACAGCAGAAATTTTTAGCTTAAAATGCTCAACTGGATATATAACAAATAAACAAACGTATGAAAGCCCTATCCTTGCAAACAGGCAGATGTGATTGTGGACTTTGAAAAAATCCACTGATAAATATTCCCCTGCAATTGTCTAAAATCGTATTTTATTTATATTTCATCATAGCCATGAGATAATAATCTAATTAAACACTAGCAGGCAACATTCTCCTTTTATTTTTGGCCCAAAATTTCCCAGGTACAGTAACACGAAACCAAACGTTCAACTACTTTTCATCCATATTTAATTTAATTTGCAGATGAGAAAATTGCAACCAACTTGTAACATCTTGATCAAAGACATCCTTACCAATCCCATCTAAGCATAACTTAACAAGACTAAACAGGACTTACAGACTAACCAAACCCAGCCAGACCCAAACAACGTGAGTGCTGCTTGTACAAACTTTTCTTTGAAATTAGCGAATGAAGTAAAATCCTTCTCAATCTGCTGAAGTAGTCCCAGTGTTGGCATGCCACCCCCTCCAGGTTCCATGGTTTCCCAGAAGAAATCATGATTCCAGACCTAATATGTCAACATTACGAGGTTAAGAAAACTAGATAGAAAGAAACACGGTTTACTTGAATGAAAAAAATAAATGGCACACCATAAAAATTGTATGAACATTTATTTAGTTAAAAAATGGAAGCAAGCATCTTACCTTGTGAGGACACCACAACCAACAATTACAAAGTTTACTTTTTTACTAGGGTCGTCATAACTAGAGAAAGCAAATAATTGAAATATAAATGAATGTCGATGATTTACCTGAGCCGCATTACTGAATTCTGGTAAGGGGTTGCCATTGTTATAAGTTACTTTGACGAGCTCATTCAAGGTACATCCATAAAGTACGCCATTCTTCTCAAGCTGTTTGTTAAGCGCTTCCACATAACCATTATGATGAGCACCCCAGTGTACTTCTATTGTTCTCCGACTCATGTATGGCTCCAGAGCATCCTAAAAATGTAAGGAAAAAATTATCAACTGGACGACTGAGATAGGCAATCCACTACAATCACGTGGCGAATGACAAAATGTCCAGCCATTGCCAACTTTTGCAATCAAGATTCACTCACCAACCGTGATTTGTTAATGTGAAATATTAAATTAAAAAACATAGAAGCATTTATCATTTGTTGAAGCGTAAACAATTTCTATATGTATCTAATTTCCTGTATCCGGCAAGAAGATTTGAACATATGTATCAAATTTCCTGTATCCGGCAAGAAGATTTGAACACAAGAAGTCTAGTAAGGGCAGCAAATCTCACAAGTTTATAAGGCGGTCTTTTCAGGCCATAATAACCAACAATGCTTGATTTCCTGCGCTCGTTAGGCTCACAACCTTTCCTTTGTTTCCATCCCTGCGTCAAATCATAAGAACCAAACATTCACCCACAGAATAATACTCTATAATACAAAAATTCAACATTCTGCCGCACAGCATCTCACACCGCGACCAACTGCTAGTAAGGAGAAAAAATCTCAACTTGATTCATGGTAACCTACCAGTTCAGATAGTTTGATGGAAGTCTTCGGATTCTTCAACAACACGTGGGTGGAAGCAAGAACACTATAGCTAGAAACGCAGTTAATGCTACCACAAGAAATCGAGTTCATCTCTTCTTGTCCGCAAACCGAATGCACACAATCCCAGAACTGAAATACCTTAATGGGCACCTGAAACTAGAAGATAAGATGAAATTATATCAACTGCGAAATGATAATGAGAAACACAGCAACAAGAAAACTCTATCAGGCAATTCCACAAACACGCTGAGCGCTACTCGAAATCCCACGTACCTGAGATGAACGCGAACCGTTAATTTACTCACCTTTAACTATGTGTTTTTCAAAGGATCAACAGTTCGAAGTTTGAGTTTTTGAAACCTTGAGCTGAGTAGTGGGATAATGGAGGGGAAAATGAGGAAACGAGAGTCAGGAGGAGTAAATGTAATTTACTTTCATATTTTTGTTTAAAATTTGTTTAAAAACTAATTTTTTTATTAGTGTATTTTAATTTTATATATAATAAAATTTATAATTTAATTAAATAAAAAAACTTATTCGACTCAATTTTTCTATCTTTTTCGACTCAATCCTATATCTCATTTCATTCCTTATCTTCACAAAAAATCCTTTTCTTCTCAACATTCCATCCTCTCATTTTTTGGCTAACAATTAACCACGAGTCTACAAGTTATTCCTCTGCAACAAATCCAATAAGAAAATCACGTATTGTTAAGAAATTTATTTTGAGATATGAAATTTATTGGGTCTCGTCAGTGTTCAAGACCCATGGTAAAGAGATTTACCCTGGGTCGTGAAGCACGACTTTCACGACCCACGGCTTCACGACCCTGGGTCGTGAACTGCTTCACGACCTTCACGACCCAACTTTGGGTCGTGAAGCACCCACCCAAGGTGGTGAAGCACAAGTGCTTCACGACCCAAGACTCAGGGTCGTGGGTTTCACGACCCACCCGGGATCGTGACGTGAAGACTTCACGACTCCTTCACGACCCGTCACGACCTATTAATTTTAAATTTTTATAATTAATAACCTTTGTTTTGTTTTAAATTTATACAACTAATAATCTTTTGTTTGTTTTTTTTTTTTTACACGTTTACTTTCCGCTAAACTTGGAAGGAATCAATTTTTTGAATGCAAGTTAACTTTAGGATCAAAATACGTTGAAATATGTAAGAAGATTGTATCATTTTTAAATGAGAAATAGATAAAATATTTGGTGCAGTACACTCAATTTGGTAATATAATTTTATGTGCTAAGGATTATAACAATTTCAATCAAAACTGGGTCGAGGGTTATGACTCGTCACAAAATTGGGTCGAGACACGCGACCCAATTTTGGTGGATTGCTTGGGTCGAGATGGGTCGAGAAGCATAATTTTGGCTTCTCGACCCATGAAGCTATATATATATATATATATATATATATATATATTAATATATTGTAATAGATGGGTCGAGAAGCATATTATTATAAAATTTGTTAAAAATTTTAATATAATTATAAAATTTATAAAATTTGTTAATGTTTATATACAATAAACATTAATTTCATATGCTTTGATATACATTCATTACATTAAAGTGAATATGTAATGAAATTTGTTATGAATTTTTTTAGTTCTATTATTATAAAATTTGTTATGAATTTTAGTGGAATTATAAAATTTGTAGATTTTTAGTCGAGTATAAATTCAACCCACATTGTTAGAATAATACATACATTCTTCTCTTGTTATAATTTTTTAACTAACATAATTAAATTATAACATATAACTAATGTTTACACAAATAAATTTTTTATATATATTTATATTCTAATCATATATAAAGTGAATTATATATTATAAAATGATCAAAACTCAAAAATATCAAAAATTTCCTACCCACTCGACCCATCTCGACCCAAACTCGACCCAAACCCTAAACCCTAAACCAAACCTCTAACATTATCACTCGACCCACTCGTCCCAAAATTGAAACAATTTACCACCCGCGCAACCCAAATTTAAAAATCTACTACACACATTACAATCTTGTCCACTCGACCCACACCAAAATTAAAAATTCACCACAAACACATTATATATTAATAAAATCAAATCGATTGTCTTTAAATTCAAACAAATTACATATCATTCAATCTTATCTTCTATCAAATTCTCCTAAAGATGGAAATCTGTTTTGTTTTTTCCTTCCACGTCTTCTCTTGATCACAGGTGGCATAACCTACAAAACATAGATAAGATTATTATACTATAGACAATAGTATGTATTTAAAAAAAATATGCTATATTATAAATTTGCTATTATATAGACGTATTATGTGCACACCTCGACTCACAGGTTGGTGCACATGTTGTGAGTCGAGGTGTGCACATTCACACCTCGACCCACAGCTGCACATCGACCCACTCGAGACAATAGCCAGAACTAGCACTCTCTACTCACACTCCACTATCTAGACCTAGCACATACGATCATATTCAAATCACACTCCATCCACCTTCTCGACCAACACAATAAACACGTTCTTCGACTGTAAATACTCACACTAACTCCACTCACAAAAATTCTAAAAAAAAAACAATCAGAACTAAACTGAAACAAATCTAGCAATACAGATCATTCGAGTATATACTTACTTCTCTACAAATCTTCAAATTGTCAAATGATTTTTGATTATTTTGTCGTGAAGAAGAACACAAAAATAACGGGAATAAATGAAAACTCAAATCGAGGAGGGATATATCAATTAAAAAAATATTTTTTTTAAAAATAAAATCTAACTAACTAATTAATGACCTAATAAATGAACTCACCTAATTAACAGCACTCAACTCCCTTTTTTCGATTTAAAAAAATCAAAATCCCTTTTATTTAATTAAATTTAAAATGAATCGTATATTTTTTATTGTTCCGATAATGGAGTGCAGAGGTACAATCATCATGGACTTGTACGTTGTGATATTTGGACTTAAATTTGATTGTAACATTATTTAGCTGGACTGGATCTTCACATGGACTCATAATTCATTTTTAATGCCCATTTTTAGAACCGAGCTCGAGCTCGATTATATTTATTTATGTCGAATTTGAGCATTAAATTTTTCATCATATTTGACTTGAATTGGTTTGTTTACACCTATAAACATGAGCTCGATTCGAATCTAAAAAAACTTAAAATTTTTTGTTTGGGTTTGGGTTGAATAAAGGATTGGGTTCGAGTTCGGCTCGAAACTATTTAAACTATTGCTCGAAAATAAATACTTAAAATCTATTTATTTAATATATATTTATATTATATGGATAATGTAGGTGTTGTGCTAGATGTTGTAAAACCCAGCACAACACGGCCGCTGAGATCAACAGGATATGGGAGGATCAACAAAGAGATGATAGCATGAATGATGATGGAAAATATATTCCTAGCAAAATACAGAAGAATCATCCCTCGTCACAAATCATTGGAGATGTACATGGGGACATGCAAACTCGAATAAAAGAAAATGTTGACTACCGAAAGATGATTGTCCTAGTATGCATGAGTTTCATATACTCTTTGGTAAGACACTTATGTGTTGTGTCACACATTGAGCCAAAGAACGTTAATGAAACCTTAAAAATATGATTTTTTGGGTTAATGCTATGCTTGAGGAACTTGAACAGTTTGTCGCAATGATATGTGAGAATTAGTTCCAGGACCTGAACATGTTAATGTGATTGAAACAAAATGGATTCTAAAAAAAATTTGATAAATCGGAAATGTTGTTAGAAATAAAGCTCAGTTTGTAGCTCAAGGGTATACACAAGTTAAGGGGATGTATTTTGATGAAACCTTCGCTCCTGTAGCCCACATTGAATCTGTCTGTCTGTCTGTTGATTGTCGTTGGATGTCACATGGGGAATAAATTTTATCAAATGGATGTGAAATTTTTTTTTTTGAATGAAGAAAGTTATGTGAGTCAACCGAAATGATTTGAAGATCCACATAACTTGAACCATGTTTACAAGCTGAAGAAGACATTGTATGGACTGAAACATGTTCCATGTGATTGGTATGGTAGGTTGACTGATTATCTACTTGAGATTGACTTCAAAAGTGGTGAGATCGATAAAACTATTTTCATTCAATGGTTGAAGCATGATATACTCATATGTCAAGTTTATGTAGATGATATAATTTTTTGTGATTCTTCAAAAAAGCATGTGGGAAATTTTGTTGAATATGTCTTCAACATTTGAAATGAATATGGTATGTGAGTTAAGTTTCTTCATTGACCCTCAAATAAAGAAATTGCATGATGTGATCTTTATGTGTCCAAACAAATATGCAAAAAATTTAATGAAGAAATTCTGACATGATAACACGAAACACATGAAAACTCTCATGGGGTCTAGTGAGAACTATGCAAAAAAGGTGTTGCTAACGGTGTTGACAACACCCTGTACCGTAGCATAATTGACAGTCTCCTATATTTGACTGCAAGTCGTCGAAATATCATGTTTATTGTATGTTTGTGTGTGAGGTATCAATCAAATCCTAATGTCACACAATTAAAAGTTGTGAAAGGTATCTTATGATACACAGCAGTTTGGATCTAAGATTGTGGTATAATATGGAAACTAACACCAATCTAGTGGGATTTAGTGATGTCGATTGGGTTGATGATTTAGATGATAGAAATAGCACTACAAGAGGTTGTTTCTACCTTGGAAATAACTTAGTTTCGTGGTCTAATAAAAAGCAAAACTATGTGTCATTCTCGATTGCTGAATCTGAATATGTTGTAGTTAGGAGTTGTTGCTCTCAACTTTTATAGATGAATCAAATGGTAAAATAATATGGCCTTAAGACTGAGACTCCCATTGTGTATTCTGATAATTCAAGCGCAAATGACATCTTAAAAATTCATGTACAACACTCCATACAAAACACATTGAAATTAGACATAATTTTATATGAGATTTAGTATAGAAAGGTTTGATCCGCATAGAATTTGTTGGGACTAATAACTATTTGACGGATATATTCACAAAAACATTAGACTTCGAGAGATTTTCCAATATTAGAAAATATCTCAGCATGTGTGCATTTTGATCACTCATGGATGTTATCTTGGATATTACAACATCTGTGACAACACCTAACATGCATGTGCATTTTTATAACATTTTATTCATTTTGTCCTATGTGATGTTTGCACTAAGCTGACTAATTTCATGATGTGCACTCAGTTGCTCTCAAAATTTCAATCAAGAAATTGGTTGTGGTAAATACTCTTTTTTAGTCAAAGTATTCGAGAGATGTTCCTGTATTTCATGATCTTGTCCCATGTGAAAAGTGATTTGGAGAAACTTATTTAAGAAGATAAAAAATTATATAGAAGAAAATGAAAAAAAAAACTACATAGAGAAGTCCAATGAAGACCGTTCTTCTAATGTGGGAACTACAACTTCTATCTCAAAATATAAAATAAAAGAGAAAAAGTTAACTAGAGGATTCCAATGAAAACTGTTTTTTTAATGTAGGAGCTACCACTTTTGAAATGAAAAAATACATGATTTGGAATGCTGTCAAGAGATATTGACAACATCGGTGGAAACATCTCACAAGTGAACACCTCATATGCACTTTATCATATTTTTATTATGTCACAATCTGTTTTTAGACATAATTAGATCATGTACATAAATAAATTTGTGAATATTTCTGCTCAGGAGGTTATAAGTGTTCAACTGGTAACAAATGGTGTAAAACCCACCCTATTTGCTAAAAATCAAATATTTATGATCTCTAATGGTTTAATAGAGTTAAAGCGACATAAAGTCTTGGATTATTTCCTTAATTATGCTAAATATTTTCATAAAAATTTGAAAATATATATGTTAACCATTGTTACCATTTGTAAGTAATCTGCTAGAATATGAAGTAGTGTCTTGCAGGTTAATTATTTACTGTTCAACAGATAAATTGGTTAACATATATCTTGCATCGATTGGTTTAAACCTAAGCTTATTTGTTATTCGCAATTCACAAATTCCCTCATTGCTTACCCTTTCAATCTTCAATGGCAAGATTTGATCCTCAAGATATTCGTAGCGAGATGAGCTGCAGTGGTGGTATTGCACCAAGTGTGAAAAATTCGGAGAAAGCTGCCCAGACATCACCTCTGCTAATTGTTCATGTAATAGAGGTAACTGCTCTACTTCAGGTCATTGCTGCAGGGGAAACTGGGAATGAGATTGACGTGAAGAATTTGCCAGAATTCTCAGTGTTGAATCAAGTGTTTCCATCACCGCCTCAAATTTGCCGATCAAAACGCTAGGCAGGATACAATCTTGATTACACTCATTTCAAACGCTTTCGCCACAAGGGCGAATCATTTGGTAAATCGTCATTGGCTGACTAAGAGTACACCTCTGGTGATGATTTAGAGGATGTCGATTATGAATTTGTGGTTAGGGAAAAGACTATTTCTGCCCCCGCAAGTAGCTCCTCGGACGAAGATGAAGGAATTCCCACATCTACCGAAGAAAAAGAGGTTCCCTAGGAATCGAGTTTCTCTGACGAGGAGGATGTTTCCCTCGATTAGTTTTTGGTCAATTTGAAAAAGAGAAAGGGCTCTACATAACTACTTGTTGCAGAAGGATCCGATGATGATCCTGATGCAGAGATGCAATAGGAATTTGCCGACAACAAGTCCGACCAGTCTAATAGCTCCTCTTCCAGCTCTGATGATGAGAAATTTTTTGCTGATAATGATACTGCTGCTGAGAACGAGGATGTTATGGGAAATGTCATCTACATGAATAAATCAATAGCGGAATAGGCGATATAAAAAGCTACTATCAGATCAGTATCCATAATTATAAAAAAAGAGAGGCACGTTATAGGAGTTGTGTGATGCATGTATTGAATACTGAAATATGCGTAACAACCATCTAGAGTGAGCCGTCACAGATGTCAGCTTCTCAAGGGTTCGATAGTATTACAAAGTCGCACTTAGAACATTAAAATTAATTAAAAAAAATAGCTTATAAACTCAAAAACAAATCTCAATAAACAAGCTTTTTGAAATAATGTATTTATGTAGTTTATAACCTAACGATGTGAGCTCAAACTATTTCGTTTATTGTTTCCCTCAAATATCAAGGTACTGTTTTGTTTTATTTTTTATTTTCTTTCATATATTTTCTGAAGATGTATTTTTGAAATTATCTTTGGAGAATGTAATGCATGTTGCCTTCTGGTCTGTTGGTCACATTTTGTCGAAAATATGTTTTTAACCAGTAGATTTTTTGTTATGTAAGAACATGGGTTATTTAATTCTTTATTTGTTGTTAGAATATTTTTAAAAAATTAACGTACCTACATCCACATCAGGTTATCTCAAAATAAATAAATTGATTAGATTTCCTCACCATTTAATAATTTTCGATAAGAATTTTCAAATTTCACTGCATCTATTTAAAATAATAAAAATTAAATAAATTATGAAAAAAAGTTATTTACACTCCAAAAATGTATTAATAACACTTCACCTTAATTAATCTATTACTAGACATGATTGTCCTTGTAGTATCTTTGATCATATGATAAAATTTTAGTGGGGTATATTCAACGATGAGATTTAATGACTTTCAATGACTTTTTTAAATGATATATTTTTGTTGATTTGGTATATTTTTATTGACTTTTATAGAATATCACATATTTTTAAACAGAATTATGTGGGTTTTGTAGACTTTTTGCAATATTTTTGTATACATTTACAAATTTTTTAATTGATGATACAAATTTTGTACTTTTATAAATAAATATATATTTTTAATTTTTTTGAACTAGTAATTATTTGACATAAATAACATATTCACTTTGAAATAAATTTTGTAATGTAAATAAATTTACTTATTTAAAAAGTAAATATGTTTAATATATATAAAAAAATCACTATTCAATTTAACAAAATCAAAATTTCAATCCCTTTTATTCAACATGCATAAATAATTAATCAATAAATTTTTAATTTATAAGCATATAAAAATTTAAATATATATATATATATATATAT
>NC_133309.1:21001430-21003337 GCF_012295235.1 Primulina huaijiensis | reverse complement strand
TATTTGTTAAATATCTCTCCATGATAGTCCACGGAGTCTTTTCCCATTGGATATCCTTTTCTTCTATAAGAAGAATTAATTCACGATGTTTGGTCTCTGTATATAGAGCCGAATCATTATCATCTTCTTTCATGATATTAGCATATGATGCTGAAGATTGAGAATCTGTATTAGATTTCTGTTTCTGTTTCAAAAATTCTTGAAACTCGTTGTATAACTCATTATTTTGCTCAGTATTACTGGCTGATGAACTAGATAAGTTCTGGGCTATTAGCCTCTGTTTGTCATGCTGTGCTATTATATTAGGGGGTTTTCCCCTACCACCTCGCCCTCTATAAGAGGACTCTCCTCGACCTCGAGAATACATATCTGTAAAGAAAGACATTAAGATAAATATTCACGAGTTAGAAAATCAGGTAGGTGATTATCCTCACCTTTTTTATAAATAATTTCAAAATCAAAAGGGGCTAAATGAGCCTGCCATCTTGCAAACATTTTCTTAGACACATCATGTTTAAAATCTTTATTAAACATAAATTTTGCTGATTTGCAATCAATTTTTATAATAAACTTTTGATTATATAAGTCATCTTGAAATTTTAAAATACATCTAATAATAGCTAAGATTTCTTTTGCTACTGTAGAATAATTCTTTTGGGCATTATTCCATTTTCCAGAATAAAAACGAATTAAATATTCCTGTTTAGTTTGGGGATCTTTTTGTTTCAAAATTCCACCAAAACCTATATCAGAAGCATCTGTTTCAACAATTTTATCCCATTGGGGATTTGCTAACATAAGACAAGGAAGATTTTTAACCTTTTCTTTTATAGTCTGAACAGCCTTAGTATGCTTATCTGTCCAAGGTAAAGGATTTTTCTTAAGTCTATCATATAAGATAGCAGAATCTTTAGTAAGATTTTGAATATAAGGAGAAATATAATTTAAACTTCCTAAAAATCTTTGTAACTGAGTTTTATCAGTTATAATATCAGGAAATTTAGAACCAGATTCTATACTTCTTTGAATAGGAATAATTTTTCCTTTTTCAATCATATGACCTAAAAATCTAATATTAGTTTGAAATAAAATCATTTTAGATTTTGAAATAACAAGACCATTTTGTATAACAATATGTTTAAACATTTCTAAATGTTTAAAATGAGATTCAATATCATTAGAAAATATTAAAATGTCATCAATATAAACAATTATAAAATTGCTATACTGATAAAAAATATCATTCATAATTTGTTAAAATTCTGAAGGGGCATTTTTAAGTCCAAATGGCATTACTGTCCATTCATAATGTCCTATAGGAACATTAAAAGCAGTTTTATATCTATCAGATTCTTGTATTTGAATCTGCCAAAATCCTGATTTTAAATCAAATTTTGAAAATATGATTGCATTAACTAATCTATCTAATAAATCTTTTTTATTAGGAATAGGATGCCTAATCCATTTTAAAACCTTATNATATCATCTATAGTTAAAATTTTTACTTCTTCTTTTAAAGAATTAATTTGAAAAGTTTTTCTATCAATCTTTTCTTGTAATTCATTAAGAATTCTATGAACAGGTTTAGTTATAAACTGAAAAGAAATAGGATTACCTTGATAAGTTCCTATGATACCTGTTTCATCAACATGNAAACATAAATTTTGCTGATTTGCAATCAATTTTTATAATAAACTTTTGATTATATAAGTCATCTTGAAATTTTAAAATACATCTAATAATAGCTAAGATTTCTTTTGCTACTGTAGAATAATTCTTTTGGGCATTATTCCATTTTCCAGAATAAAAACGAATTAAATATTCCTGTTTANTAATTTTGTAGGAATTAATCCTTCCTGTATGACATTTAAATCTGCACCACTATCTATCATAGCAATGAAATTCTT
>NC_133309.1:20934655-21001221 GCF_012295235.1 Primulina huaijiensis | reverse complement strand
CCAGATTCTATACTTCTTTGAATAGGAATAATTTTTCCTTTTTCAATCATATGACCTAAAAATCTAATATTAGTTTGAAATAAAANATTGGATCCTTAATCATTTTAAGGAATTCTAAAAGATTATTATTAGTTAAAACATTAAGATTTAAATCTTTAAATTGAGACATAAGTTTATAAAACTCATCATATTTATTATCAGTATCACTTAGATGATGGATACAAGATTTTCCTTATATACAATTATCACATTCTTCTTGATCTGAAGAACTGTAATCATTANGAAAAATATCATTCATAATTTGTTAAAATTCTGAAGGGGCATTTTTAAGTCCAAATGGCATTACTGTCCATTCATAATGTCCTATAGGAACATTAAAAGCAGTTTTATATATATCAGATTCTTGTATTTGAATCTGTCAAAATCCTGATTTTAAATCAAATTTTGAAAATATTATTGCATTGACTAATCTATCTAATAAATCTTTTTTGTTAGGAATAGGATGCCTAATCCATTTTAAAACCTTATTAAGGGGTTTATAGTTAATGACTAATCTAGGAACACCTCTTTCCTGCTCANATTCTTCCTATAAGGTCTTTCATCTTTATCTATTATTTTCTTTTTACCTTTATTAGGTACGTCCATACCAAATTGATCACACAATTTACCTAGTTGTTTTCTCTCAAGTAAATTCTGTCTTTTAATTTGATTGTTTAATTTTAATTCATTACAGAGAGCTAAACCCTCTTGGATACAAATACTTATTAATTTACCATAAGTATAACTATCATAGGAAATATTTATATCATCCTTTCTTAATATTTTTCTAATTCTTTCTGCAAAGAGAAAGGGTAAACCATCTATAAATTTGACTTTCCAAAGACTATTATTACAGTCTGGTATCTCACATATTCGAGATAAAAAAGTATCTTTATACCATCTAAAATCAGTAAGTGTTTTACATTTTAGATTTCTTAATAAAGTACGAATTTGTTCACTATTATCAGTGTATCTACCAGTAAAATGTTCAATCATTGTAGTTATTAATGAATAAACTACATTTTCTACCTGAATATTATCTTCAATTTTTATTGAATTGAAAATATCATTTTTCTGAAATTGATTTAAATAATTATCCCACCAACCTTTAAGTTGGCCAGTGAATCCTGCTATAATTATTTTAGCAATATTTTTTTCAGTATTACCTGAAGTTTTACACACAGTACTATACATAAGCATTCTGTGAGCTGTATTATAAATTTGTTTATCACTAACTCCATCAATATTCCATTCATATATATTTTTCCCATTATAACTATTAGAGAAAATATATTCTTGTTCTTCAACAAGAACATCCATGGGAGTAGGTCTATCATAATAATATTTAGTTTGAGTAGGTTTATCTGCCCATTTTATTTTATTAATTTCTTCATCAGAAAAAGTATTATTATTAACAATCTCTTCATTAAGAGTATTTAAATTAAGATTTTTAAATTTTTCTTCTAATAATTTTTCTAAATCAGAAACAGAAGATTTAAATTTAAAATTTTTAATTTCTGGAGGGGATTTAATAGAAGAACTAGCAATAGAAACAATATTAGTTTCTGGTTCTTGTATATGAACATCTGGTTTAATCTTATTAATAGCTAAAACAATTTTATCAATACGATCTTTAAGAGAAACTATCTCTTCTCCTATTATCGTAAGATATAAATTTGTATAATTCTGTTTTTCAATTATTTGATTAATATGTTTAACAGTTATTTGTAACATATCATTTTCAAATAATTTTGAAAAAGCGGTAAAATTCAAAACTTTATTATTCTTTTCTATAATAAAAGATTGTTGAGGAGGATAAACAGATTTTTGAATCTGTCCAGAAGGAAATTTATAATTTCTTTCAAGAATAGAAATATAATCTATAATAAATGTTTTAAAAAACCAAGGAACAAAATGAATTAATCTATTTTGATTTTCACAGTATTTATAAAATTCTGTGACAATATATTCAAATTCTTCTTCAGAGAAACTTTTAAAATACCAATCTCTGAAAGATTTCCATTTGGGTAAATAAAATTCTGCATTGATCTTTGCTCTAGCAAAAGATCCTTTAGTAAAATCAATTTTTGGTTTACTATCCATTAAATAGTAAAATTCATTTCTGAAACAGTATCAGTTTCTTTAACTTTTTGAAAGTTACATTGATGAACAATATTATTTTGATTAATTATTAAATCTTCTGCTGAAGATTCTACTTCTTCTCGTATTTGAGAAGTTGAAGCTCTAGAAGTTTGTGGAATATCCACCATATAATCTAGAGGTGAAATAAAAGAATGACTAGATCTTGATCTAGCATAAACCGAAGAGGGTAATAATCTTCTTTGTTCATTATTAAACTGTATTTGAACAGATCCTTCATTATTTTGAATAACTTGCTGTAAATCCCTATTTATTATAGGATTTCTAGGAACAGCTTGTTTAATTATCCAGTTTTCTGGAAATTCTATTTCTTCCCATTTTATAGATCTACGGGTTGTAATATTAGATCTATTAAAATTAGTTTCTATTAGAATTGTTTCATTTAAATTTTTATCAATTCTTTTACACATAGAATTTAATGTAAATAATGGTTTATAATAAATACGAAAACAGATACATATAACTTCTGTGCCAGGAGTATAATTATAACCATGTGTTTTGACATTTAATGTTAAAGAGTCTAAGATATTTATATCAGACAGAGATAAAGATAAATTTGGATAAACATCAAAATATACTGGACCATGAGCCAGACTAGATTGTATTATTCCCATAAGAGATTGTTTCCAATTTAAATTTCTACCATCTCTTAAAGCTGCTATAAAGCTTTCTGGTAAACCTTCTAAAGTTAAAGATCTAAAAGCAATCTGTATTAAACCTATATGAATAAATCTGTAAGTTTTCCTATAAGGCAAAATATCTTTATTATTCAATAGTTTAATAACCATTTCTTCATTATGAAGAGGTACTGATGATTCTGTAGTTTTTACTACCTGTTTAAAACCAATTTTTTCAAATGTTCCTAAATTATAGATCATTTTAGATTCTATTTTAGGAATAGTCCATTTATTTAATAAATCTAAATTTTCAGGTAAATCATATTCTTCATTTAAACTGTTTTTAACAGTTTCTTTCATACTGAAAATATTCATTTGAATAAACAGTGTTAAATCATCAACCAAAACTATTTCCAAGCCTCAGATACTGATACCATCTGAGGCTTGGAATACAAATTGAATCTGATACGTGGCATTGTTTTACCAAATTTTTCCTTAGTGTCTTGCGCACACATGGAGATTATTGGTTTTCAGTCTATATACCATATTCAAATTACTGAACTAATAAATGGAGGTATTTAATTTCCAGAATAAGAATGAATATAAAGTTCATCTATGGTAATTTTACAAAACATAAAAGGAATTACAAAAGATATACCAGAGAAATTAAACAACAGAGGATTTCTCGAAGACAACTTCAGAAACATAAATTCATAAAAAAATCACCCATGAACGCCTTAAACGCCATCTCTCGGCTAAGCAGGCTGAAGGGCTACAACATGAATTTATGCCTCTTTATTAACTTCGAACCTTGTGTTTACTATTTCCTGGTTCGTCTTTAAACCTTATGTCCAACCATTAACCCTTATATTACATCAAATTCCAAAATTTAAATGAAATCTTTTATCATTTCAATTTAATTCCAAGTTACAAATAAATAAAGATCATGGTTTAGTAATGGGATGATTTAATACAAATGTTTTAGCATGTCATTCAGGCTAATATATGAAATATAAATATTAAAAACTTGTAAATAAAAACAGAAAATAAAAACAGTAAACTTACAGAATTGTAATCAGAATAGAAGCCTTGATTCAATAAGTGGAAGCTTTTATTAAGAAGGGTTGTTTACAAGAGAGGAATAGAGGGGAGCAAACTCGACCGTGTTCTCCTAAGAACACAGAATGGTCCTATAAATAGATGGAAGTGCCGGACATGAAACCCCGGATTCCAACTAAAAATATAAACAGTAAATGCTTTATTAAAGCAAATAGTAACATGGTTACAAAAGTCAAAAAGTAAAAGTGATAGACCACCCACTTTTTGTCATGATTTCATGGCACGTCTGAGATTCCATCTTTGATGTGATATTTCACCATCCACTGATTGCAACATGAGGATTAAAGATGAATATCCTAATCATCTTTAATATTATCTTTTAATGAATTTTTGAGATTTTCAAAAATATCATTGATCTGCGAAAATTGAGGAATATCATCATCTGGATCTTGAGCATCCTGCATTTGCATTAGATGAATAAATTGATTTTCACTTGATTCAGAAGCCATAGATTTATCCGATTTGGAATCTGAACATCCAATATTCTTGTAGAGATCTTTTTTCATCTCTTCAATGTAGATTTCTACCATTTTTTCTTTGGAGTAAATTTCTGAATATTTTTGAGTCAAAATTTTAAATGGACTCATTGCATCTTTTTCTTTTTCTTGTTGATGCTGTAAATTTTTCTGGTATGCAGAAATTTTTTCTTCCATTTGATGAAGAGTTTCTGAGCCATAAAGTTGTCCAGTTGCTGGATCTTCTCTTAAAAGTTTATCCCAAAATTTAGTAGAGCTAACTCTCCATAGGCAAGGGATACCTTCATCAGTATAACCAAATTCTGGCTGCCATTTCCAGATCCATGGGATACCAAATTCCATGAAGAATAGACATAGAGTCTTCCCATCAATCCAATGTTCAGAAAAAGATTTTTTAATGCTTGGTGAAACATTTAACCAAGTATTCATTGGTTTTATAAAAACCTCAGGCAAAATTTTTGCTGATGGACCAAAAGTCTTCCACCATATGAAGAACCAATTTGGAACGGGATAATGGAAAACATTTTCACAAATTTTTAGAAACCATGTATGTTTCTTTTTCTCATTTTCATAGAATAGNAGTATGAAGTTTGATAAATTTTAAGCAGTCTTTATAAAAAATCTAAAGTTTGTTATTATCAATATGATCAATGTCACTCCACATTCGATTTACTATAGCATCCCTCCATGCATTTGCATTTGTTCATTGTTGTTCTTAAGTGTCAAATATTTGATCAAAATTGTTATCTTCGTAAACTTGTTCTGATGAACGTTGTGGAACTTCATTCTCTGGTTCAACTTGAAATTCATCAGATCGACACTCCATCCGAAGAAAATTGTGCAATCCGGCACAAGCCAATACAAGCTTCGCCTGTGTTGTATATGGAAATGGAAGAGCAGTTTTGAATATTTTGAACAACGATTTAAATATATATACCAAATATCCTCTCAATGACGTTTCTCAAAGCGGCATGACGAAGATTGAACAACTATTTTACATTTTTTTTCATCTTTCAAGTCAGGAATATTTATACTTCAAGTTGCTCAATTTAGCACACACATATCAAAATCTATCAGATCTTCAAATATCATCTTGTGCTATCCTACCAACTCAAGTCGTTTAAGCTGACCGTTGAATTATATTGTTGTTTTATGATGAACTGAGGGTTCTTAAACATTCCGAATTCGTTGAGTGTAAATTAAGAGTTTCAACTTAAGCAACTGCAAGTTTTTGTTGAAGTAAGTTGTTACAAAGGGTTGTAAAACCAAAGTCTTTTAGTGAAATTATTCATAAGTGAAGGAAGTGGTGACACATGAGTATTCATTTTCGAACCTCCATAAATATCTGTCTTCTTTAGATTATGCATTTTATACTATCTATTTGCATATCTAGCTGTTTTTTGTTAACTAGTTGTTTGCATCAAATATATATTTTATCAATAGTCAAGACTGTTTTCACGTTTATTTAAATTTCAGTGGTCCTAGTCTTAACAACCTAAAAATGGTTTAAAGCAAATCAAGTTTTGCAAAATAATTTTAAAGAGTTTATTAAATCTCATTAAACTCTAATTTGATCATAAATCAACACCCTCTTTCTGCCCAAACGAACTGTTTCCAAATGCGACATAAAAAAGTGATCTTTCTCCGATCAGACAGCGCAGAAAGTTTCAGTGCGCGATTTCACAGATTCACTCCGCGCATTTCAGCGTTCCACAGCGATTCCCACCATTTCAGCACAGTTGATTCCGCACTACGATTCTCCAGATTCGAAGCAGCCAAATTGCCCATTTTCATCCGTCCTGATCTTTCATCTTCGTTTTTTTCGTTTCTCTGTGATCTGAGAAACTCTTCGGTGATTTTAAAGTTTAATCCGAGTGAAAATTCCAACTGGATCTAGTTGAATTATCGCGGAGCTTCAAAACGGATTCAATCATGAATCCTTTCTCCTCGGGCACTCGCTTGAGGTTGGTTCGGTTTTCGCGTTCTGTTATTTGATAATTGTACTTCGGATTGATTTTTATTGTGATGGTTGGGATTTGTTTTTTCTTAGTAATAGCTTTAGCGTGATTGGGGGATTTGAGTTGGTAATGTCTGTGTATGTTCGGGTTTATTGTTGCCATTTGCCAATCGTTTTATCATTGCTAGGATGAGGATGGTTAACCTTTTATGTGTCTTGTTTGGTTTTTAATCAATAGTAGGCATTTTAAGAACTGTTTGGATGAAAGTTGTCAGAAGAGGAGGATAATAGTAGGAGTGAAACTATTAATCGATCAATAAATTGAAAAATATTTTGGCAATCGAGTTCATGCAGTATGGAATCTGAATGTTTAGGATTTCATGTTAACTGATGAATTGACTTGCGATGTCTGCATGCTGTTCCTGAAGAATTTGAGGAGGATGTGTAGACTAAGTAGTATTTATTGATGTTGAGAAAGAAAAGGATGATGGGATTAAAAATACTGGCTTGGTGTCACCTGAAATTTTTTGGAACTTTGGGAAAGTGACATCATTCTTAGTATATAACATGTGTAAAATGATGGGTGATCACTCTTTTGAGGTTTCCTTTGAGGAGGTCGACGCTCAAGTAGATGCATTATGTGTTACTGGATTGTTTTTGGAACACTGCCAGAGAAAGATCAATACCACATGTTGGAAAATTTTAGGCTATATCATATGTGATGAGAAAATGCAAACTACAAAGACGCTGGCTGTAATAGAAACTGAAGTAACCTAGAAAATGTATTAGTGAAGCAAACACCCATGACTCTACATTTATTCATGTTTAGAGACTCAAAAGGAACAAGAGATCTACCATTTATGATGACAGCAGAGGCTTTGTGGGATGACTATGATTTTAGTCTAGATCAAGGAAATTGGCTAGTTAGTTGGAATTATTTTTTCCCGAAAATGGATGAATGGACGACATTCTTCTACTGGTGCTGTTTCTTATTGTGACATATCCAAGTTTTTAGGCAGGAGTGCTAGATATTTAAGGAGGATGCCAGATTTTTAAAAGTAAACTTAGTCAGTAATCCGAGAACTCTGCAGAACTTCTCTTCAGGTTTTACTAAGGGCCAAAATATGGTTTTGTGAAGAGTGAGAAATTTTTGAAAATGCTCCTTATCCCCACGCTCCAGCAACCCACGCTCCAGCACCCGAGTCCTCCATCACTTTCACTCATCACCCTTAACTACTGAGTTCGGTCTATCGTTCCTAGCCCAGCCTCCGGCGCCGGCCGTCGGCCGACGGCGGCCCTTCATTTCTCTCAGTTTCGCGACGTAGTAGCTGATTTTGCTTCGCCCTTCTTCTTAGAATGTTCGTATTAGTTTCTCCATAGAGATTCATCAAGCTTTGCCGGAAGTTTCTGTCAGAGCATCTGTTTTCTAGTCCGAAAGTTTTGTCCAGGTTTTAGCTTCCATCGCTTTACCCGCGCCGGGGTTTTTTGATGTTTTAGAAATAATGTATGCATCTGGCAGAAGGAGGTTGGTCTCTGGATTGGAAGCCAAGGAAGAGGTGATAAAACTGGAACATAAAGTGTTTACATTGAGGTTGGGGAATGGGGGCAGTTCGATTTGGTGGGCTGAAGAAACGAGGAAATCGCAGTACATGATGGATTTTGATTGTGAGGAGGCAAGATGGTTAAGTTTGAGATTCAAGGAGTTCATCAATACTACATATTCAAGTGTGGACTTTCATCGATATAGGGGAAAGAACGCGTTATTCACGGCACAGAGATTTCATAACAAACGTGGTAGCTTTGTTGAAGTGAACAAATTTGATTCCAGGGGCAGAAAGCAAATTACAATCGTGCAAGCGGTTTCAAGTCATTGGGCTGGAAGAATCTATCGGATGCTTTGGAAAGACTGCTGTCAGGGAGTTACCCAAGAAGGGACACTCGGTCTTCACTACATAATGGACAAAACACTTTCAGAAGAACAACATTGGAACATAAAGATAGAACATTACGAAGGGATGGTATACGAGGACTGCCGACAGTTAAGGAAGACTTTAATAGGGCAATACCGGAGTTGAAATGGCATGAGGCTCTCATTGTTACAAAAAGCAGGGTAAATATTGCCTGGGAAGTGGTTCGAAGAGTACTTGGAAAACCCTCACAAACAGCAGTTGAATTATTTCCATTTCAAGCAAACAAAGCGGTTTGGTGGCCTTCAAATTCAGAGGAGTATACTTATTTTTTAAAGCTTAAAAGAGGATTCTTTGACGGTGGGGTGTCTTTGTGTTTCGATGAATGGAGACCAAATATTAATACTACGGATTCGGTGGACAGATGCTGCAACAGTTGGCTTAGTATCTATGGGGTACCGTGGAATCTATGGTCGAGGGACACTTTCTCAGTTATTGGGGATCAATGCGGGGGTTTGTTGGACATCAGCAACGACACATTGTAATTTCGTGATTTAGAAGCGGCTAGAATAAAGGTGAAGGGTACTGCTGGTGGCTTTATCAATAACAGGATGAAGGTTCAAATGGGAGGAGCTTATTTAGATATCAGAATTCGGGTGGACTCCTTTGATTCAGCAGCTTACGATCAATACGAACGTCAAACTTATGCACAAGTACTAGTGAATGGAAAGAAAATAATAGCTGGGTGGGGCAATACAAATATTCACAGAATGATGACGAGAAAGGAGGCGACGCCAAAATGTATTACGGATGGAAATACAAATGCAAAAAACCCAACGGAAAAAATTGGTAACAAAGACGCTGGAATAAATATCAATTGCACGCAAGGAACAACTTTTGTAAGGGATACAAAACAACAATCTGCAACAATTAGAGAGACACTGGGTACAAAATTGGAAGGCAAAGTATCAAAAATACTGGAGAAAATCGTGCCAAAAGATGCACAGGAATTCAGACAGTCACCGATACATTCCATGCGCACAGATGAGATGGATGATCAAAAAGCTTCGAAGGTCAATGAAGATAAGTACTTAAGGAAGACTACTTATGAAAAGGTTTATAGCAGAAGAAAGAAAGCTACTGTAGGAATACTTGAAGATGGAATACCAGATGATGAAGTCTGTAGCACTGAAGAGGGCCGAGAGTTCGGGATTCATGACTTAGATGGCAGTGTAGAATCCGAGTTTGATGAGTCCAGAGAGGAATTTTTGCAGAATGAGCTTCATATCTCAGACTCCGATAGTCAGGCTTCTTTTTCATCAGAGGAGCCAATTAATATTGTTGAGGATGAGGCGGTTATGAAGGGGTTGTTTTCACCATCAAAGGAGATTAGTCCTATTGTTGTGCCAATCACACGAGTTAACAAAGAACCTAATGAGGGAAAGGTACTAATCGGTAATCATTCTTCTTTTCTATATCATTCTTTTTCTCTTCATGCTTTATTCCCTTTGTCCTTCTCAGTGTTGGGATTGTCTAGTGGCATCATAGGTGGGGGGCAGGGAAAATAGATGATTTGCCGGGTTCCGAGAGAAATAATTCCAAACGGGCTATCATGGATAACTCCTCATGTACTGTTGGGGAAAGTGGGGGAATGAATAAAGATGGTAAATGTTGGGATGAGGTGAAGAAGTCAACAGGAAACTTAAAAAGAGAACTGAGTAGGTTGAAATGGGGAATCAATTATGATCGAGGATCATCCTCGAAGGGCTCCTTACATTTATTATGAAAATATGTTCTTGGAATATAAGGGGAGGAGGGGCTGTAAGAAGAAGGGAGCTTGTTCGCATTGTCATTCGGAAGGAAACTCCGGATTTAGTGGTTGTATTGGAAACTAAGAAAGAATTGGTGGATCAAAGATTTGTGGCCAGTTTGTGGAAATCCAGATTTGTTGACTGGGTTTACTTGCCTTCGGTGGGGAGTTCTGGGGGTATTCTTGTCATGTGGGATCCGAGAGTGGTGGTGGTGAGAAACAATATGATTGGAAATTTTTCGGTGTCTGTTGAGATTTGTGGGATTGACAACACCATATGGTGGTTTTCTGGCATCTATGGACCTGTAAAACCAAGGGAAAGAGAGTTGTTTTGGGAGGAACTAGCGGGATTGAGCTCTATCTGTGATGATAATTGGTGCTTAGGAGGAGATTTTAACGTGGTAAGAAATACAGGAGAAAAAATGAATAGCACCTCCGTTACTACGAGCATGGTGTGCTTTGACAGATTGATAGAGGATTTGGGACTTCATGACCCTCCACTCTTGAATGCAAATTATACATGGTCAAATTTAAGGGCTGATCCGATTTGTTGTCGACTTGACAGATTCTTATTTTCAGGGGGTTGGAGGAATTTGTTTCCTAATTTTAGACAATCGGTCCTACCCAGAATCACCTCGGACCATTGCCCAGTGATTCTCGACACCGCTAAGTTCATGTGGGGTCCTACTCAATTTCGATTCGAGAATGCTTGGCTCTCGCACCACAAATTTAAAGAATTGGCTAAGTCATGGTGGAATAATATGGATTGTAGGGGGTGGGAAGGGTACAAGTTTATGAACAAGCTGAAAGGAATTAAAATGGAAGCCTCAAAATGGAATCGAGAGGTATTTGGAGATGTGTGATTCAAGTACAAGGAGTTGACAGCAAGGATAAAGCAGCTAGATGCATTGGAGGCGGAGGGACAGTGGTCGGATGCTTTTCAAGAGGAAAGAAGATTGGTAAGATGTGAATTGGAAGCTTTGACGATTACAAAATTTCATATGGAAAAACAGAGATCAAAATTAAAATGGTTAAAGGAAGGTGACCAAAATTCGAGATTTTTTCACTCACTGTTGACTAATAGGAGGAATAAAGCAATGATAGATAAACTGCAGTTGAAGGACGGGACTTTGGTTACGGAGGAGAGACAGATTGAGGAGATTATAATAAATTTTTTTAGGAATCTGTACAAAAAAATGGAAGGGTTGGAGGCTGCCGGAAGTGGGATGGAGGGAGTGGATTGGTGTCCTTTAGAGGTTAGGGAGGCGGAGGAGTTGGAGATTGCTTTTTTAGAGGAAGAAATTAGAAGAACAGTGTTTGATTGCGACGGAGATAAAGCGCCATGCCCGGATGGATTTACATTGGCATTCTATCATCATAATTGGGATACGGTCAAAGCTGATCTACTAAAAGTTTTTGACGAATTTTATGAAGGCGGGGTGGTTAATGGTATCACGAATGAAACATATATTTGCCTAATCCCGAAGAAACACGATGCAATTAAGGTAAGGGAATTCAGACCTATTAGTTTGACGACCACCTTGTACAAAATTTTGGCCAAAGTGTTGACTAACAGAATGAAGAAATTTATGGGAATACTCATCAAGGAAAACCAGTGCGCTTTTATTAAGGGGAGATAGATTCTGGATTGTTGTGTCATTGCAAATGAGGTGGTGGAGTAGTATCGACGAGAAAAGAAGAAAGGATGGATACTTAAAGTGGATCTGGAAAAAGCGTATGATAACGTTGATTGGAATTTTTTGGATTATGTGTTATCTATGAAAGGTTTTGGGGTAAGATGGAGGCGGTGGATTATGGGCTGTGTTTCGAGTGTGTCTTTCTCAGTTTTCATCAATGGAAGGCCGAGGGGAAAATTCAAAGGGGAGCGAGGACTTCGACAGGGGATCCCTTGTCACCTCTCCTTTTTAATTTAGTAGTGGATGTGTTGGGAAGGTTGGTAGATAAATCAAGGTGCTTAAATGAAGTTAAAGGACTCGAAATAGGGAGGAGGAAATTGGAAATTTCGCATATTCAGTTTGCGGATGACACTTTGTTTTTGGTTCAATCAGATAGTCATGTCATTGCATTAGTAGAAATAATAAAATGCTTTGGACTTCAATCTGGATTGAAAATAAATTTGGATAAGAGTGTGGTGTTGGGAATCAATTTTCCGGAAGATGATTTGGCCAATTAACTATCTCGGGTTACCATTGGGAGGTAATCCCACAAAGGTTTATTTTTGGGAACCAGTTTTATCAAAAATGTCAAGAAAGCTAGCTACATGGAAAAAAGCTTTTCTTTCAAGGGGAGGACGGCTAGTTTTGATACAATCAGTGTTGAGCGCTTTGCCATCTTATTTCATGTCCTTATTTAAAGTGCCAAGAAGGGTGGAGAAATTGATGGAAAAGGTGATGAGGGATTTCTTGTGGGATGGGGCAGACGGGGACAAGCATTGTCATGTTGTTGGATGGGAACATGTTACAAGACCGAAGGATAGAGGAGGACTGGGTTTGGGGAACATTTGTTTGAGAAATATAGCATTGTTGGGAAAATGGTGGTGGAGAGGGTCGGTGGAAAGAGATCCGTTGTGGAAAAAGGTAGTAATAAGCATTTATGGCCTACAAGAGACTGGATGGGATGTGGGATTGGCAAGGAATGCGACATCTAGAAGCCCGGGGAAATGTATCTCTCGGTCTTACCCGGCTTTTCATCTATTGGTGGGTGCGGTATTGAGAGAGGGTAATGTCATACGGTTTTGGGAAGATGTTTGGGAGGGGGGGTCATCGTTTAAAGAGCGGTTTCCTTCTATTTTTAAGATTTCTTCCATTAATAATAAACCGATCAATAGTTTTTTGGTGGAACAGTCTAGTGGAAATAACACTATCTTACATTGGGACATCCGATTTAGAAGAAACTTAAATGAGATTGAAGTGGGTGAGTTTGTTAATCTCCTAGGTGTTCTAGAGTCAGTCAGATTACAGAGGGGAGTGGGGGATTTTATAGTTTGGTTGGGAGACCAGTCAGGTATATTCTCAGTTCGATCTTTTTACAACTCTTTCTTTCCTCTTTCATCTTTCCCTTTCTTTTCTTACTTTGAAAACATCTGGAGAGTACCGATCCCCCGTAAAGTTCAAGTTTTCGCGTGGATTGTGGCTCTGGGGAAATTACCCACTTGCGATTCGATGCAAAGAAGGTGGCCTTTATGTGTCTTAATTCCCCAATGGTGCGCTCTATGCCGGAAGCATGAGGAAAATCAGGATCACTTGTTAGTGCACCGCTATTTCTCAGAAGATATTTGGAATAAAGTATTGCTTGAATTGGGTTTTCAGTGGGTGTTTTCGAGGACAGCTGCAGATATGATTGTCATGAAGCCGGGAGGAGTGCCAACCAAAAAATTTATGACATTCTGGCATGTTATGATACATTGCACGATGTGGTCTATATGGTTGGAGAGAAATAAAAGAATATTCCAAGACTAATCGGAAACAACGGAAGAAATCTGGGACAAAATCAAGTTCAGGGTTGCAAGTTGGTTAAAAAGTATTAAAGAATTTAGTCATCTGACTATTTTGGATTTGATTAGGGATTGGAAGTATGTATGGGCATGATATTAGTAGGATAGTACTTTCTTAGTTGTGTTCTATCTACTTTTGCGGATTACTCATCCTCTAACTTTGTAAAATTTTATCGATTAATATAATCTAGTTTCGACTCAAAAAAAAAACTTAGTCAGTAATCCAACCAACCTTTTTATTTAATTTGATGGTCACTTTGATTGCCGAGGCAAATGATTTCTTCTTATACTCTCTTTTCTTGGAATATCCTCCCTCCATCTTATCTCCACGTCCTCCTTGGTATATGCCATCATTCATGCTTGCTTGTTTTCTTATGATGATATTTTTTTCAATCTCTTTCTTATGGCTGATTATTTTTTTTGGTACTTGTTAAGATGCAAATTTTTACCCTTGATGTTTTGCTGAAGGGACATGATTCGGGCAATTCGGGCTTCCAAAACTGCAGCAGAAGAACGTGCTGTTGTGAGAAAAGAATGTGCTGCTATTCGAGCAGCAATTAGTGAAAATGACCAAGATTATAGGCATCGCAATTTGGCAAAGCTCATGTTCATACACATGCTTGGTTACCCAACACATTTTGGTCAAATGGAATGCTTGAAGCTAATTGCACATCCAGGGTTCCCTGAGAAGAGAATAGGATATCTTGGTCTAATGCTTCTTCTTGATGAAAGACAGGAAGTTCTTATGCTTGTTACCAACTCAATAAAACAGTATCCATATAAAACTTAATTTCCTTTGTATTTTGTTTTCTTTGAAGCTAGTAACTTCTCCTTGGACTGGCACTACCTAAATGGTAAGAATAATGAATTAACATGGGAAAGGGCATGTCTGTCTCTTCTATGTTTTATATTTTAGCCAAGTCATACGGATGGTTCATTTATTTGCTGTGTATAAGTTAAAGTTTCTATATCTTCAAATGCCTCAACTTGTGCACAGAGATCTAAATCATACCAACCAGTACATCGTTGGACTTGCTCTTTGTGCCTTGGGGAATATCTGCTCAGCAGAAATGGCTCGTGATCTTGCTCCAGAAGTTGAAAGATTGCTCCAGTTTAGAGATCCTAATATCAGGAAGAAAGTAGGTTTTTATTAACAAAACAATTACTGAACACTGAGTTAAACTTTTTGAAAGTTAAGAAGTCCTTGCTTCAATTTAAAGATTCAGTTAGAAACTATCTAAATGATTATGGAATTATGTTTTATTGTAGTTACATAAAACTGTGAGCTCTATATTTATATGATTAATAATAATAATTTTGGAACAAATTTCTGAATGATAAAAAAAAATCTTTAATGTTTTTTGGCAAAAGAGTGTTGTTTCTGTAGCTAAACTCCAAATTTTACATCAGTGTCGTATGCTTGTTGCTGTCTGTGACTTGGTCTCGGCAGTGGTTACAGAATACTGCTATTGTCTGAATTGTTTGCTTCATGGGCACACAAATTTATCGTAGAAAATTTCTTAGCTCTAAATTAGTTACTGATTTCTGCTAATCCGAAGTTAATATTAGGACTTCCTACAACTAGTACTCCGAATTGGATATATGAAATTCTTATTAATGCCTTTAATATCAAGATCTGTTTTGTACATTCATTCAAAAAGAAATGACAACGATACCACTTTACGGCAATTTATCATTCGATTTGTTTATGTCTCTCAAATCTTTGATGCAAGACCTTAATCGTAACTTATTAGAAACCCTACTTTCTGTCTGATGTAGGCAGCATTATGCTCTATAAGGATTATAAAGAAAGTTCCAGAGCTAGCAGAAAATTTTATGAATCCTGCTGCTGCCTTATTGAAAGAGAAGCACCATGGAGTGTTATTAACCGGAGTCCAGCTTTGTACGGATATGTGTAAAGTCAGTACAGAGGCTCTTGAGTATTTCAGAAAGGTAACTCTCTAGCCAGCTATATATTTATCCTGGAGTTTGTTTTGAGAAAAGAAAATATGAACAACTCTCCTACTTTACGAGTTACCTTTTCCTTTTGGGTGGTTTTAGAAATGCATTGATGGCTTGGTCAAAGTTCTTAAGGATCTTTCAAACAGTCCATATGCACCAGAGTACGACGTTTCAGGGATTACAGATCCTTTTCTTCATGTTAGATTGCTCAAGCTTTTATCCGTTTTGGGCCAAGGAGACGCTGATACTAGTGATGCGATGAATGATATTCTTGCTCAGGTAAGAGTGGTCTTTAGGGCTTAGGCATTTCTTACTGTCTATGCTAGTTCACATGAGACTCGTCCTCAATCCATTAACTTACTTTACAATTACTAATTTTAGCATGTTACGGAATGAAATAGTGATGTGTTTATGAATATGCAATGCGGTGCAAATATTTGTCCATGGAGGCAAATCATGTACATTTGAATGTTGTGCCAATTTTCCCTCTGATCTGCTTGAAGTCTTGTAGTCAATTCTCAATTTCTAGGTCTTTGAATTTTGAATCATTGGTCATAGTAAAAGAGAAACTATTCGAAAAATCTTAGTGGCAGATAGATTTGGGAACATAAACTTTGTCAAATACTCCGTGCCTCAATTCCTTATGGAAAATGAGAAACTTAGATAGAACTGAACGTGATTTACTATTATTCTGGGAATTTTTCATTATGATAATAGTTGGAAAAAAATTATACCACGTTGATCAACACTTGAACTCATTCAATTTAATATTTTGCAAGGGATGCTGTGTTCTCAGATCAAAGTTTCAGTTTTGGTTTCCCTGTAATTGTAGGTGTCAACAAAAACTGAATCAAACAAAAATGCAGGGAATGCCATCCTCTATGAATGTGTTGCTACAACAATGAGCATTGAAGATAATAGTGGGTTAAGGGTGTTAGCTATCAATATATTGGGAAGATTTTTGTCCAGTCGCGACAACAATATCAGGTTGTCCTCATTCATTGTGTTTGACCCAATCTATTTTCCATTGAGTCGATGGATGTGAGGTTGTTTTATATTTGAGTTCCGTAAGTTATTTTCGTCAGAATGAACCAGCTGGAATTATTTAATTTGCTTTTATTAGAATGTGATCATTCAACCAAGTTCTCATGAGATTTGTGAATGAATTTTTTTTTTTATTAAAAAACACATTCATGTTCTCTATTTCACCTAAGTTAGAATAGCATCTGACCTTAATTTGAGAGGTTGGCATCTCACTCCTGAAGTTTATTTCTTCTTGAGGATCTTTCTTTGCGTCTTGCAGTCAAAAAGTCCCTTGGCATGTTGTTTCTTGTTTCTCGATCATTTTTTTTCTTACTAAGTTGAAACCCTGTTATATCAGGTATGTTGCATTGAACATGTTGATGAAAGCAATTTCCTTGGACAGTCAAGCAGTGCAGAGGCATCGAGCTACAATTTTGGAATGTGTGAAGGTATCTTGTGGCTGCCATTTCATGTAGAATTTTTAACTTTCAATTTTCTCTTAATAGTTCATTGGTACCATCCGTTGTGAGAGTGAGATAAGGTGTTTCTGAGATTTTTATACCCACCACCCATGACCTATACTTTTGTCTTTGAATTTTCTAAATGTAGTCTATAAGGTTTGACAACTTTGTTATGTATTATTGATTCCTACATGTTTGGATGAGTCAAAGCATTTTTTGGGCTTGTATTTAGTTGTGTGCTAGTGAGACTCTCCCTCCAGCAAACCACACGCGACAAATTTGCATCAACGGGTGCTTTCTTCTTTCGGTGGGGGCATTTTGATCGAATCCCATCTCTTTCAGCAACTCATGGATACTTTTTTTTTCTCAGGATTCAGATGCTTCAATCCGTAAAAGAGCCCTCGAGCTTGTTTACCTTCTGGTCAACAAAAGCAATGTCAAATCTTTGACGAAAGAGTTGATCGACTATCTTGAAGTTAGTGACCCAGAATTCAAGGGAGATCTTACCTCTAAAATTTGCTCCATTGTTGAGAAGTAAGTTCAACGTGTAAAGATTTATGGTCAAGTTTAACTCTCCTTGGTCCACAATGTTGGACTTGTAAGTGATCGGTGCTTTCTTGTATCTCTCTGTATGCTCCGTGTATGTAAGGTTATTAATCTGTCATAATTCCGGGAGTATAGATTGATATTTTTTTATATGAACTAGATACGAGATTTGTATTTCAATTCCAAGACACGAGAATATCTTCATGGAATGATCTCACAAGATTTGGTAAAATTTAGACACGGGCGGACCAATGGAAATCTGAGTGAGTGGGGGAGGGGATCTAAGGGTGGAGAAATACTTGTAGGCCTCCATGGTCCCTACTTAGCCTGCACTCACATATTGCTGCGCAATAAAATAACAGAAAATGGAATCCTTCTCTTTATTCTTTTTTCCCTTTTCCTGAAATAAATTTATAGTTTAAAACCTTACTTTGTCCTTTTATTTTTCATTTATGTAAACTTATATTAGGGTCTCCGTTCAGTCGATTCTTTCAGGAATGTTTTGTGGCCTCCACCAGTAGTGATTAGATGCATTGACTTGACGTCATTTGTTGAAAATTCTAGAAACCTATGATTCTTTTTCCAGTTTATTGAAGCTATTCACAGCCTAATCTATTATTCTGTGGCGATGCTCCAGGTTTTCCCTAGAGAAAATATGGTATATTGATCAAATGCTCAAGGTGCTGTCAGAGGTACTCATAGTATTCAAATTTTGGTTCTAAGCTTGAGGTTTGTTTTGATAATTGACAGATAGAAATCATAGAATGTTCTAATCCTGCCAATGGAGGAACTTTAACCTCTACAAATTGGAGTTGTGTAGGTGTATAAAAAATGCAAGTCTATCTAACAGGCAGTTAATATGGAGGTGCTTTTTAAGCATAACAAAACTGCTTGAATGATTTTTTGTCGATCTGAATGGGAAGATTCATTTCCACTTGCGATGAAACATTTTCATGGTACAGGTTCAATTCTGGTCTGTGAATATTACAAGTTCCATTGTTATGTTCACGAGTAAGGGATCTAGTTATGGGGCGATTTACGGAGAATTCACTACTCGCAAGGTTGTGAGCGTGTTTATGGGATTTTCGCCCATGCCTCTCTATTTTGATAAATGTTATTTGAGGCTCGTTGAAGAGAGAAACTCACGATCTCCAAACTTCTTGATAGAAGCAAAAAAATTTCAGATACCGTTTTATTTGTCAAAGTTTCCTATAAATACACAAAGTTTTAGCAATCAAGAAAACTAAAAGATAGAATCCCTATCTAAAGGATTAAAATCCCTATCTAAAAGAGTAATTTCCTAAGAAACTGAGATAAGCTCTTATTTTAAAGAAATTAAAAGCAAGAAAAATCTGGAATCCTATGAGCTAATCCGCAACATTGGACTTCCCATGTGTACGCCTTTGATAAACAATATCCTTTGAAGTTGTTGGGCTGGGCTCAACGTTTGTTGGTTTTTGGCTGGTCGTGATATTACACCCATCTGGAGACATTTGATCGTCCACGATCACAAATGAAGGAAGCTCCTTGGCCAAGGTGGAAGCATCCTGCCAAGAAGCTTCTATGGGCAAGAACCGGCCCAATGGATCAGCAGCTCGCGACGTCCCTGGCGGACTCTTGAATCCAGAATGGCAATTGGCTGTGGTGGGTCGTCTTGGTTGAACATTGGCAAGTCCGAGCTGTGGGGAATATCTCCCCTAGATGGCTTCAGAGATGAGATATGGAATTATGGGTGGATCAATGAGGAGTCAGGAACATTGAGTTTGTATGCGACCTGACCAATGCGTGCAATAACTTCAAAGGGGCCACAGTAGCATAGGGAGAGCCGGCCCAATGGATCAGCAGCGCGCGACGTCCCTGGCGGACTCTTCTAGAATGGCCATTTGCTGTGGTGGGTCGTCTTGGTTGAACACTGGCAGGTCCGAGCTGTGGGGAATATCTCCCCTAGATGGCTTCA
Source organism: Primulina huaijiensis (assembly GCF_012295235.1). NCBI lineage: Eukaryota > Viridiplantae > Streptophyta > Magnoliopsida > Lamiales > Gesneriaceae > Primulina > Primulina huaijiensis. Next base: position 20,981,673 of record NC_133309.1, on the reverse strand, counting down.
GAGATGAGACATGGAATACTGGGTGGATCAATGAGGAGTCAGGAACATTGAGTTTGTATGCGACCTGACCAATGTGTGTAATAGCTTCAAAGTAGCCACAGTAGCATGGGGAGAGCTTCTTGTTCACACGCTTCGCCACACTAGACTGGCGCTACGGTTGTAAGCGTACCAGAATCATATCTCCTACAGAAATTTGGACATCCCTGTTAGATGAATCATATTGCGTCTTCATGAGGTTCTGGGCTTGCAAGAGACGTTGTCAGAGACGTTTCAGGACTTCGTCTCTTGTCTGTAATTCTTTGTTGTCGGCTTCTAATTTCGCCACCTCTGGGCAAAATGATAAAAGACACGGCGATGGCGGCCGTAGACTACTTCAAATGGTGAGGAGTGCAAGGACGAATGAAAGCTGGTGTTATAGCATAATTCGGCTCACGCAAGCCATGTAGTCCATTTCTTAGGGAAGTCACCTGAGAAGCAACAAAGAGACATTTCCACAATATGGTTATAACCACCTCCGTTTGGCCATCCGATTGAGGACGGTAAGCCGATGTAAAACAAAGTCGGGTTCCACTTAGGCGGAACAATTCCATCCAAAATCCACTCGTAAATGTGGCATCTTTGTCGCAAACAACGGACTCGGGCAGCTCGTGAAGCTTGAAAATTTTCTCAAAAAAAAATCCGAGCTATAAGTACTGCCGTATAAGGGTGTGAGAGAGCAACAAAATGCGCATACTTTGAAAATCTGTGGACCACGACCAAGAGAAAATTTTTCCCATGTGATAGGGGCAACCCCTCGATAAAATCCATGGAAATGTCCGTCCATACGTGATGAGGAACGGGAGGGGCTGTAACAGGCTTCAAATTTTCATTGTTATTGCGTTGGCACACCGTACACTCCGTAGCAAATGCCTTTATGTGGTTGCACATGCGTGGCCAGTAGAAGTCCCTCGTGATTCGATGCAACGTCTTTAGATATCCCTCATGGCGCAAGCTATGAATAAAAGAAATGATTAATGCCGAATCTGGAGGCAAGAAAACCTTCTGATTATACCATAAGAGATCATCCGAGAAGTCCCATGGGCCAAAAGCTTCTCCTGCTTTCATCTTATCGATCAAGGATTGTGACTCTAGCCTAGAGACGAGTTCAATTCTGATTTTCACCATTCATTCCAGCCGTGAGATTGATAAGACACAAATAGAGCTATTGTTTGATTCATCTCGTCTCGAGAGTGCGTCGGCAACCACATTAGATTTTCCTAATTTATATTCCACCATGAATTCAGATCTCAACAGCTTGCTGATCCATCTTTGCTGAGGCGAAGTCGTGATACATTGTTCCAACATAAATTTGAGACTGTAATGGTCGGTGTGCACTATAAAAGGCAATGGGACGCCTGTTTTGAAGGACAATACCTGATCCAATTTCTGAAGCGTAACATTCCACCACGATTGGTTTTGCAAAATTAGGTAAGGCTAGTACGAGTGTGGATGTCATTTCTACTCTTAATTTTTCGAAAGGGCATGTAGCCTCTTGTGACCATGCGAGGGAGTTCTTGAGAAGAAGGCAGGTTAGGGATGTGGCAGTAATTCCGTAGTTCTTGACAAACTTGCGGCAATAACCCGCAAGGCCCATAAATCCGCGAAGGGCGTGGACAGAGGAGGGAGTCGGCCAATTAGCAATGGCTGCAATTTTCTCTTCATCGACTTTGACCCTTGACTGAGTCACTCGATCGCCGAGGTAGGCCACTTATGTTTGAGCCAGAGAACATTTGGATTGCTTCAGGAAAAACTGTTGTGCCTTTATCGTGGAGAAGACCATACGTAATTGTTTCAAGTGCTCTTCCCAAGATTCGCTGTAAATCAGAATATCGTCGAAGAAGACGAGAACAAATCTGCGTAGGTAATCCCCGAAGATAGAGTTCATGATGGACTGAAATGTTGCTGGTGCATTTGTTAGCCCGAAGGGTATAACTAAAAATTCGAAGTGGCCATGATGAGTCCTGAACGCCATCATGGGGATGCATGTTGGATCCATCAAAACTTGGTGGTTACCTGCTCGAAGATCGATCTTGGTAAAAAATTGGGCCCCCCTTAAGTTCTTCCAACTGTTGTTCAATCACTGGGATTGGGAATTTGTCTTTCACAGTTCGTGCTTTCAAAGCCCAATAGTCTACACAGAAACATCATGATTTATCTGCCTTGATGACTAATAATACAGGTGATGAAAAGGTGATGTACTGTGTCGGATATTTCCCTGCCTTAACATTTCAGCACGCTACCTCTCAATCTCATCTTTTTGCGCTTGTGGATAGCAGTAGGGTCGAACCACGATAGGATCAGTCCCTTGGGTTAATATAATTCTGTGGGTATGTTGCCGTCGCGGGGGAAGACCACTAGGTTCCCCAAAAGTACCTTCAAATTCTTTCAGCAGCGCCTGAAGGCCTGGTTGTTCCCCTCCGATGGATTCTGTTATGGTAAGGGCAAAAGGGTCAGAATCCGCATTAAGTTCTTCTTCCTGTAGACTGATCGAGTTTCTCTCATATGGAAAATTCATTACCATGTGAGTGAAGTCCCAACTGATGGGTCCAACAAGTGTGCACAACCAATTCACTTCCAAGGCCACTCTAAATTCTCCCAACGGTATAAAAAAAAAAGGTCCACAGAAAATCGAGCTCCTCCCAAAACAATCTGTACACTGCGGCACACTCCCGAGCACTGAAGTTGTCCGCCATTGGCTGCTGGCACCCTTAGGGTAGGTCTGGTTTCCACGGATAAACCTAGCTTGTTGGCTGCTAGTGTATCAACGAAGCAATACGTGCTTCCCGAATCAATGAGGACCCTCAAGTGGCAGCCCTGAATTTCTCCCCAAATTTGCATCGAAGATTCGCACCACAGGGACCAGAAATTGCATGGATAGAGGCTCCGAAATCTTCTGATTCTTCTTCGTCCGCGGGATCATTATCGTAAGAAATGTCCTCTATTCCTTCCAACAAAAACAATCGTTTGCGTTGATGTCCCGACGTGTATTTTTCATCACAATTGTAGCAGAGCCCCTTGGAACGCCGCTTTTCTAACTATGGTCTTCTCAACCGTTTGATAATGGGTGTATTATGCTGCTGCTGCTGAGCAAAGGTGCCCACGTTTCCTCCCACAGGTAGTTATTTCCTGTTTCATATAATCTTGCCAGATTCATAGCAGTAGTGAGATTTGTTGGGTGGTGGATTTTAACTTCTATGGCAATGCTTCTGCACAATCCACTAATGAACAATTGAACTTCCTGCCTTGATGTTACGGGACCCAAACGGGCCAGCAATTCCTCAAAGCATTCCTGACAATCATTCATCGAGTCTGTCTGACGAAGTTTGGCAAGATCGCCAAAAGTATCCCCTCGAATGGGTGGGCCAAAGCTGAGACCGCATTGTTCTGCGAAGCGTCCCACCGAATAACCGGGATGATCCCGTTTTAATTTCCGAAACCACAACTGTGCCTTACCGTCGAGATGGAAGGATGCTAATCCTACTTTTTCTGCTTCATGTGTGTGCTGATGTTCAAAGAAATGCTCGCAGCGATTTAGCAAAGCCAAAGGGTCTGACTGACTTTCCATCGTGACGTGGGAAACCTAACCTGGTATAATTAGGTACGAATAATGAGTTGTCTTTCCTTTCACGTGCGCGCGGGCCTGCAGAGTACGTATCATGGGAACTTTGGTCGTACACAATTTCTGTTTTAGATGCAGTGACTTGCATCAATAGTTCCTCCAAGCATGTGGCCAGATCTCGTTGTCGTTGGCCACTCTCTCGTTGTCGTTGGCCACTCCCGATCCAGTCTTCCTTGTACATGGCCATAAAGGCCTCCAGCTGCTTTGCGTGGAAAGCAAATCCCCCATAGCGCCTGTCTCTGGTGCCACATTGTTATATTCACGAGCAAATGATCTAGTTGTGGGGCGATTTACGGAGAATTCACCACTCGCAAAGCTGTGAGCGTGTTTATGGGATTTTCTCCCACGCCTCGGCCTCGCTATTTTGATAAATGTTGATTGATGCTCGTTGAAGAGAGAACCTTACGATCTCCAAACTTTTTGATAGAAACAAAAAAATTTCAGATACTGTTTTATTTGTCAAAGCTTCCAATAAATACACAAAGTTTTGGCAATCAAGAAAACTAAAAGATAAGAATCCCTGTCTAAAGGATAAAAATCTCTGTCTAAACCCAAAGAGTAACTTCTTAACAAATTGAGAGAAGCTATTATTTTAAAGAAATTAAAAGCAAGAAAAATCAGGAATCCTGCTAATCCGCAACTTCGGACTTCTCTTGTGTATGCCTTTGAAAAACAATATCTTTTGATGGGCTCGATGCTTTTTGGTTTTGGGCTGGTCGTGACACCCATTCAAAATGGTGATAAAGACTAAATTTTCTAGAAGCACTCAAGATTTGAGAAAATACTGAACTGTTGCAACAAAGAACCAAATTCACTGTAAAGTTCAAAGAAATCAAGGAAGACAGATTTTGTGAAGTAAAAATATGTAATGGTATGTATAGATTTCCCTTGATAGAATAATGTCTCTATACAAGTATTTAGGGGTGGGATCGGGTAGGGAACCGTCCCGTAACTATCATACCCAATCCCCGTCCCGATAAAAATTGGGAATCTTTTTTTTTCCCCGATCCCGTACCCGACAAGTGTAGGGACCTGAATGTTCGGGATCCCGTCGGGTAGGGATGTGATATCCCGAGTTTTTTTTTTGAAATCTCTCGAGACCTATAATTCAGTGGTCAGATACTCAAATATAGGAAAATCAATGCTGCAACACAACAAAATAGCAAGTATACTTGTGTTGATTAAGGCAACATATTTATTTCATCAATCAAGAGCTGAAATGAATAGCTAATGGATAATGACTTCAAAGTCATTACTGAATGGTTGCTTAAAAAATTACCTTGGCTACACTTATTGTTTGTTGCTCCATAGCTTCATGAATGGTTGCCCTGTCATGTTCCCTCGTACGTACTAGCAAATAGTTGCTAGTGGGAACCTTGAGTACAATTATATTGTGAACAATAATATATTCAACAGAATGTTGCAATTACTGCACATGTATCTAATCAAATCAAAATGAATCTAATAAAAAGAAAGAAAGTTTGTTTCATAGTCATCGGTGGAAAAATCGGTTTAAATGGAGAAAATGACACTGAAATTGAAATTTCAGAATAGACATTAGATATTAAATTGAAACAAAGTGACAAAGAAGCTGACATTCACATAGGAGCTTAAATAAATTCTTGGTTAATAAAAAAAAATCCAAAATAAAAAAGTTCACATATCAAGCCAATGTCACATTAAATCACCACGTCAACCATTTATTTTTCTACCATAGGGTCTTTGGAGTTTACACTTGAAGAAGATGCATTACTTTGCTGTGGGCATGAGCGTGCCTACAAAAACAACAAATATACTATAATCACAATATATAAAAAGATTAAAATTTACAATTAAAAAGCTAAAGTAAGATGAACCAACTAAGGGATAGCTAGAAATACAACAATTACATAAACCTATAAATAGATACCAAGCACCAACTTACCCAACTCCAACTTACTGAGCCACATTCCTCTCCATGAATGTCAATGACTAAAATAAATAGATGCACACATGTTAAAAATAACTTATTTTGTAAAAGTCAATTTATCTTTTGATGCAGAAAATAATGATAGACAAAGAATCAAAATACTCATAAAAATTATTAAACAAGTTAAATATTGACTTACTTGTGACAACCTCTTCACAATCCTTATAAAAGTTGAATTCATCTTCTGTTGGCTCCTTGTATAAGTTAAGTTAATTTCTTCACCTCTAAGCCAATCACTAGTACACACTAGTGCTTCCACCATTTTGGGATGCAACGATGCCCTAAATGGATCCACAACCCTCCTCCCAAGGCTAAAAGCATTCTCGCTGGCAACAGTAGATGAAGGGATTGAAAAAATATCCTTGGCAATCTTAGAAAAGATTGGAAATGCTGTTGTATTCCCTTTCCACCACTCCAAAATATCGAAGCTTGAGCTCCATTTCACAAAAAGATCCGATAAGTACTTGTCCACTTCTTTACTTATTTCTGTTTGCTTTTGAGTTTTTCTTACTTGAGCCATTTTCAGATGATAGTTCAATTTAACAGGATCATTCTTATACATTTCCATCAAATCTTTGTCTACATCACCATCATCAATCCCGTTAATATGATCTAAAGGAGAATTACCTTTGTATGCATTATACAACTCCATCAGACAATTCTTTAAACCATCGACAAAGGATTGTATTTTAGTAGCATCCAATTTCATATCTCCCAAATGGATCCCAATCATTTGAAGTTTATAACGAGGATCTTGAATGTGACATAGGAAAACAAGCTTGTTCACCTTCTCAAGATCACCCCAATACTTCTTGTACTTACTCTCCATTCTCTTAGCAACTTCTTGCAATGTAGGATCTGTAGTGTCGAGTATTGTCTCATCAATTATTGTCCTCATTGCAACTATTTCCTCCCAAATCAAGGGTGATGTAGTTTTCTTGGTAGCACTAAGTTGCAATGTAGTATCATGAAACCTCTTGAGAAAATTCACAAAGACTTGTACCTTCTCCCAATCTTTTTTCGTTGGAGGTCCCACTCTTTTTTTTTTCTCTGAACCTTCTACCTCTTCAAAGTATTCAACAAATTGTGCATTCTCTGTCATCCTATCAAAAACTTTCTTAAACTTGTATGGAACAGAAAGCATTGTATAGGTGGAATTCCACCTAGTAGGCACATCCATTGGAACAGTCGACATTTTATCCATCTTCAATAGGATAGCACACTCCTTAAATTGGTCCAACCGTGCCCCGGAAGAGTGAATATACTTCACACAGTTTCTAATGGACTCAACTGACTCATAAAGAAACTTCAACCCACTCTTGACAATCAAATTTATAATATGACAACATCATCTCAAATGCAAGTACTTACCATCAAATAATAGAGTGCCCATTTCCTTTAGCCTCTTTCTCATGTACTCTACCGCTTTATCGTTCGTGCTAGCATTATCAACTGTTATAGCGAAAACTTCATCTATCTCCCAAACTCTTAAACATGTTTCTAAAACTTTGCCAATGTCATCTCCTTTGTGAGAGGTGATCTTGGTAAAATTTATTATTCGCTTATGCAACTTCCAATCATTGTCCAAGAAATGAGCAGTAATTACCATATAGTTGATATTCTGAACAGAGGTCCAAGTATCAGTAGTTATACTTACCCTTTGATCACCAATTACACTATTTATCTTAGCCATCTCCGCTGAATATAAATCCCATACAAGAGCTGCAATTTTCTTGCGGTTGGGAATTTTGAATCGAGGTTGAGCTTCCTTCATCATCTCTACAAACCCCGCCCCTTCCACAACCCTAAACGGCATTTCATCTTTAACAACAAATGTGACAATCTTATCTTCAAGTTTTTTTTGGCTAAAGATGTGAGGTGTCAAAACATTATTCATGGACGATTGTGTTAAGATCGGTTGAGAAGAACCTGACTTCACCGCGTTATGAGGATTCTTTTTGCATTTCTTCACATGCCCATCAATGACATTATTCCCATGTGTTCTGCTATGGGCAGGAACTTCAGTTTTGCAATAATTACAGACGGCAACAACAGCAATGACCTCATTTTTGTCATTTCTCCTTATACTTTTCTTGGCGTGTGACCACACATCCGCTACTTTTTTTCTTTTGGCTCCAATATCTTCTACTTCCTCATGAATGATTGGTGTTTTGGATGGAGATAGTGTTTTAGGTTGAGTGGTGGAAGGAACACTGCCACTTCCACTTGATTCATCCATGTGCACCTAATTAATAACAAATGACAAATATTAGTAATCATAGTACATTATATTCCAATAATAAGAAATATAATTACCAAATAATAGTAATCTCAATATAAAAATCAGAAACTACTGTTAACGTCATCATTGACTACATGAACAGAGTTCACGAATGATAAATAAAAAAACACGAAATTTCAATTCAAGAAAATGAATGATATCGAATCTGGAGATGAGCAAGCAAGATCAGATGGTAGTGCATGTTTTGTAGATTATCATTCAATTACAGAATAGGTGGATAAGTATCATCACGCCTCTTCCTGCTCATCTGAATAATCAAGACCCAGACCCTTCGGTAATGAACCAAAAAACAGTAGAAACGAGATATGTAAACAAATTTAACAAAGAGGAATCAGATAAAAATGTCAATCACCACATTACATCTATGATTCAATTCAACTTAAGCCTGGGGCGACAAGTGCACTATCATCACCTTCCTCGGGGGACACAATCAGGAGAATTAAACGATTTTCAAACAAAAAAGTAAAAAACGAAGATAAAAAATTGAAACCTTGAAAGGAACGAATCGGTCGCTCTGTGTCCTCTTGAATTTCTTGACACCCTAGGCGAAGGAGAAATGGGGAAATTGAAATGAAAGGGGGGAAATGAAAATGTTAATTATAATTATATTAATAATTAAAAATAATATAAAATTTAATAATATTTTCTCGGGTCGGGACGGGAATCCCGTCTGGAGGAGTTTATAAACCCTACCCTTCTCCCGAAATAAATCGGGACGGGAAAAATCCCGAACCGTAGGGTCGGGAATTTCGGGTTTTTTGCCAGCACTACAAGTATTCTCCTCACTCCCTAGCATTAGCTAGTATAAACTCACAACAAGAAAAGTAACTAAATGATTCCCTGTGTCACCCCCTATACGTTATATCTCCCTCTCCCCCACATGCACCCTCCCCACGTCTTCTAGACTACACATGCTTAATAATGGGCTTCTCTCTATTCTTTATGCTTACACATCCACTACACCTGCATCATATACCTTAAGATGTCTGTGAACGTTTTCCATCTAAGATTATTGATTCAGTTACAGGACAACATTTTTAATTGTGAAGTTGGTATTTTTATAATTATGAACTTCATACTTCCTCTTGGTAATATGAATATTTTGAATCCTTTACTCGTTACCCACATGTTTTTACATCTTTTTTAGAAGTATGCCATGGTCAAATGTTTTTTCAAGGGAGGGCTTTGCCTGACCCATTTTATCTGAATTTGTCTCTTGTATAAATAATGTGGTCTCTCAGGGAGAGAGTCAATAGGTGTTATATGTCTTGCAGGCTGGAAAATTTGTGAAGGCCGAAGTGTGGCATTCTCTTATTGTTGTAATTACTAATGCTTCTAACCTGCATGGATATTCTGTAAGATCTTTGTACAAGGCTGTACAAACAGCACATGAGCAGGTATGTCAAAAGTCTGCTGATATGAACACTGAATTTTTATTGGCTTTTGATCACGTACTTTGACTCATGTTTTACAATTCTGCCTTGTCTTTACTAGGAAACTCTCATTCGAGTTACTGTTTGGTGCATCGGGGAATATGGGGAGATGTTGGTTAATAATAGTGGAGTTCTTGATATTGAAGACCCTATCACTGTGAGTTTGTACTATTTTAAATTTCAGAGTCTTGCTCATAAAACTTGCATTGGACTTGGTACCGTTCATATGCATCTGTGATGTCGCCAAACTGGTCTGCTCTCGTTCTAACCAATGTTGTAAAGCGTGTCCATGCGGGTTTTCTGTTTATAGATCATTAAAGAATAATTATCATATTTGTCGCAGTGTGTTATGTTGAACCTTTAATGGATCTGAAGTGCAATATCACACTGCAGCTTTTATGTAGCTTAGTTACTTTTACCATGATGCTCTACTATTGTAAATAATTTTGGCTGTTCTCTGGCCCTTTTACATACTTAACATTTTCTGGCATACCTTTTTGATATAATCAGTAGATTGACATTCTATCCTTAAATTGACAATTCTCTCAGTTGGTTATCTAACGCTATAACCATATATTGGCATTTACTTCCATGAGAGCTAAACACTTGAACATAATACTGAAGAACGTAAGAGTCGCGCTTGGTAAGGTCATGGCCAGCATCATCAATCTTGTTAGTTTTGTTCTGACAGAAGAATTTCTTAATATATTTTAACAATTTTTTTTCTGAAGCAGGTAACTGAGGCTGATGCGGTGGATGTTGTTGAAACTGCAATTGGACGCCATTCTTCGGATCTCACAACTCAAGCTATGTGCTTGATTTCTTTGTTAAAATTGTCAAGTCATTTTCCTTCGTGTTCAAAGTATGTCGTTCGTACTTTTTTTGCAAGTTCTGATAGACTACTATATGGTGCATATCTACAGTTTCCAAATTATTTTGCAGATTACCAGTTGTGTCATTAAACATTTGCTAAAAACCTCATTTGCAAATTCAACGTGTTATTAAATTTATAACTAAAACCATTCATGTAAAATTTAATAGCTGAAACCCCCCTCCCCCCCAATGTTGATTAAATTTGTTACCAAAAACCTGCCGCCGACAATTTTTTTATGGTACACATTTTATTTTTAATCTATTATGTATGGAATTTTTCCAAAATTAAATTCTCAAAATTTCAAATGATGTAATAACTTAAAACAATAAGGAGTCTTTTGGCAATTTACCCATCCCTCCATTATGAGTGACTGTACTGTACGATAACAAATTGACACTTCTCCTCATGTTGCCTATTTGTTTAGTTTTATTCAGACCTTTATTTGATATGATTTACTTGATTCACGTTTCTGGGTTCAGATCACCATCACATATGACCTATCATATTCTAAACTTATTGAGCATGTTTAAAAATATACGGGTACACTTTTGTAATTAACTTATGGAAAGAATTGATGTAATAACAGGAGGATAAATGATATAATTTTTCAATACAAAGGAAGCCTTGTGCTTGAACTGCAACAGAGAGCGATGGAATTTAATTCTGTGATTGGGAAGCATTCAAAAATCAGGTAAAAAAGAGGTTTAGTTATTTTGTAAATTTATGAACTCACGTTTTGGTTCTCCATAATTGGGGATGCTGGATGAATTTTGTTTAGGTCTTCACTAGTGGAAAGGATGCCAGTACTTGATGAAGCAACCTATAGTGGGAGGAAAGCTGGCTCTGTATCACCTTCTGTTTTAACTTCACAAGGAGCTCCCCTTAAACTTCCAAATGGAGTTGCCAAACCAACTTCAGCTCCTCTTATTGACTTGCTTGATATTAGTTCAGATGACATTCCAGCAGCTAGCCCGTCCGATGGAAATTTTCTTCAGGATCTTCTTGGTGTCGATCTATCACCAGCCTCTTCACAGCAAGGTTGTTTTTTCTTTAGTGCAAATGCGTGTCCATGGCTAGCTAAGAGTGCTCTGAACACGTCGGAGGTTTTTTGCAATTTATGCTCTATAAAGTGTCTTTAAAGTTTGTACCTCCACCGTTCTCTTATTTTTTCTCGTTGGGGGATTTTGAAAACCAAAAATAGTTGAGCGGTAGATCCTAGAGTTTCATGACCTTTTTTCTTTCTGACACCACGTGATACAGAGTTCTGCCTTCTTTACCAACTCTAGAAATATTTATGTAATATCATAGGTCAATTTTTTTTTTCTCTGTCAAGAAATTATGCATTATTGTTGCATAATGTAGTTTTACTTGTCAGAGTCGTAAAATCAGATAGAATTCTTTCTTATGGAAAACTTTTCTTATTAATCAAATTGTTTTTACGTTCAAAGTTTCAGGAACTAATCAGATCCAAAAGAGTGGCACTGATGTGTTACTGGACCTTTTGTCTATTGGAACTCCTCCAGCTCAAAGTAGCTCGCCTGCTCTTGATATTTTATCGTCTGGTCAAAATGGCAAAAGGTCAGTGGATTTGTTAGATAAGTTGGCTTCCCCTTCTGCACAAGTCTCGACCCCTTTAGGAAGTTCTTCCGTGATGAATTTGTTGGATGGTTTTGGGTCCAATCCATCTGTACCTGGTACGGTCCACCAGTCTATCTCATTGTTGATTCGTCTATCTATGGAATTTCCCCATTGGCTTAGTTAATTTGTTCCTGTTTGATGTGTTTCTTTCAGTTGCAAAAGTCAACGGCCCAACCTATCCATCAATTGTTGCATTTGAAAGCAGCTCCTTGAAAGCGACTTTCAGCTTCTCAAAGGAATCTGGGAACCCACAGACAACTGTAATCGAGGCTCAATTTATCAACAAGTCGCCCAACATCTTCTCTGGTTTTCTATTCCAGGCTGCTGTCCCAAAGGTAATTTAAGGAATCGATCATCTAAACTTTCTATTTCGCTTCGTTTTCTGGTTGTTCCGCTGTCTCCTTCGCCAGAGTCTGAAAATGATGAGAATCCTATCTTGCCTCCACTTCAGATTTTATTTCCTCGCACGTTCTTTGTTTTGCATGAAGTGCAGTTGTCATTGTTTATGTCTTGGTGTTTAATGTATTCACTTGCACTACACTACCAGCTGCATAGGTGTCGAATAGTTAGGTGGTTATGGTTTCTTGTTTCAATAATTTTCCTTTTGGTCATTCTGCCTTGACTTCTGTTTTCTTATGTAGCCCAACAGTGACTACTTTTTGTGGTTCTAAATGAGAATTTTGGTGGCAGATTTTGTATCTAATTTTTTTTAAAATTAGTCTAGTTGGAATGGGGGTTAATTAACCTTGATTTTCCGGCCATCGATATGTCATATTTGTATATTTGGTCCCCAGTTCCTTCAACTACAGTTGGAACCAGCTAGCAGCATTACACTTCCTGCAAGTGGGAATGGATCAATCACACAAAAGTTGCGAGTGTCAAACAGCCAGCAGGGCAAGGTACATGCATGGATTTATATGTATTCTTCTTCATCTTTCCACCACTCATCTAACTTAACTGTCACGTTTTCTGTTACATAAGACCATGTGTCCAAAATGTTGGATGGAAACCTTCATAATAATTTGATTCATAGGCTGATGCAATGTGAATTGATTTCTATTTATAATGTTTGGTCACCATTTCTGGTTTTTCAGAAATCCCTCATCATGCGTATTAGGATAAGTTATAAGATGAATGACAAAGATATTTTGGAGGAAGGGCAAATCAGCAACTTCCCCCGCGATCTTTGAGTTGGAATGACCATTGATAATATGCATGAACTCTTGGTAAATCGTCATCAAGGATAGTTGGAAGTTGAGTATTTATAAAATTATTCTGGTGGTAAGGCCCTTGGCGTTCGGTTTCTATTGAGCTAGTTTATGTACATTTGTGATTTGTATAAGAAAATTTTCTATAATCGATTGTGGCATCAAGATTGGCGTTCTTTAGGATGCGCAGGAGGAGGTGCCAATTTTTCCCTCGTTGAGTGATGGCTTCTGATTTATTTTGATCAACTTGATGTATTCTTTAAAGCACTTATTTGTAATATAGATATGTCAATTTACCGTTGAGTTATAAACACTTATGGCGTTTCATAGAATTCTCAGATTCACAGGAGAATATCACTGTCGTTCTTATTTTCGAGCTCATGGAAAAATTTTTACTACACCCGACCCGGTGTGGTGGGAGCCCTTAAATCTCCGAAACCGCGCATGGATTTATGTAAGGTCTTCTGGTTGGCTTGGTGGAACCAATGGGTTATGCTTCAGAGGGTGGTCCGATCTTCCCCTCCCCTTTCAGATTGAAAAGTAACTACATATTTTCCATGCATAAATCCGTTCTCTGCAGTTTAAATTTTTGAGGAAAGTGTTTGTTTTCGTGAAATAAAAAGCAAGAATCCTTGACCACATCTGAATTCATTTGGGGTTGTTTCAAGGGGAAAGTCACCTACCCGATGTATTATTAGGGATGAAACTCGAATATTCTGACTTACAAGTCACTAAAAGTCCTAGAATGTTGAGTATGTTGTAGCTGATATTTAATGCTGACCGAGAGCAGAGGGGCAAACAAGGAGTGTTGATCCATCTTACACTAAAAAAACTTGGATTAATGTAAGAAAGATTTAGAAATGGAAATATATTTTTCGCATATTTGAAATTTATTATAATTATTACTGAAACTGCCAATTTTGATATAATCGGATTTGAAATTCACTCGAATTTTGAATTTTGATACAATCAATCGGATTTGAAATTAACTCTAGAATTTTGTTTATTCGAAATACGTAATCCATCATGAAAGAACGATCAGTATATGTGAAAATCACTTGCACTGTTGATACTCTCATATTATTGAAGATATATGCCAAAAAAAAAAAAACATGGACCTAAAGCTAAAGAATTGGTGGTGCCAACAATCTCACTATCTTCCAATCTTGTACTCACTGCTCTTCACATGGAACTTTTTGTCCCCATCATTTGAACTAATAACATAGAAATTTTGCTAGCATATGAGAGTGAATGAGACAAATCAAGCAAGCGTATGCACCATGGAAGAAAGAAAAAATAATAAAACATTTGATACATATGGATGCACGTGTGTGTTGTTGGTTTAAAAGTCGCTATCTCAAAGACGTAACTTCAAATTTTATAACACAATTCATGTGAGACTGTGAAGAATAATTAGGTTAGAAGGATCCGACGTATGAAAATATTTTTTTTATATCAAAAATATTATTATTTTTCATTGTATATGTAGACCGAGTAGATCTGTCTCACATATTTAAATCCATGAGAACGTATGACATGAGACTATTCATTTTATAAAAGTCTTCTAAGTTTAAATATTTTATCTTAAATATTTTAAATTGGTTCTATCAATATATGATGACTGGTTGGGTTTCATTTTCAAGTGGGTTTCGAGGTTTTCTACATTTTATATGTGAAATCCTTGAATTTTTTTTATTTTTGGTCACTAAAACAAAATCACATTTTTTTAATCCAAAAACAGCACTCTCTATAAGACCCTTAAATTATAAAAATTATAATGAAATGAAAAACTCAAACACAATATTTGATAGAAAAAAATTACTCCAACATAGTTATGTTATATACAAAAATTTAGTATGTTTAGAATTACAATTTGTGTTAAACTTTAAAATATATAATAATCATTATTTATAGTTCGTCTGACAACAAAATCTAAAATTTGATATCAAATCTTTAGTTTGAGATTCAATTATGATAAACATATTCCAAACTAAAAAAAACTTCAGTGTGTGATGACACAATAAGTGTGCACATAACTTCTCAAAAGAACTATTCTTGTTTGGTGATGTTATTAACTATCTCATTCCATCTTTCCCAAAGAAGATTTCAGTCACAAAAAGAAAAAAGAATCAATGCATTTTCCCAAAATCCATTGGATGACAAAAAATAAAGGGATTTGGGAAAAATTATCTTGTGTCAACTTTTGCATAAATTCTTTCCCGCCAAATTGCTTTCTCTTTTCTCCCCCATCTTTTTTTTTAAATACGACATCTCCCGTTTTTCTTATTGATTGTTGTCCTCTCCTCATTGATCAAAATCTTGGAATAACACTATCCTAGCTAATAAAAAAAATTGAATCAGAAGTGAGAAGGGTTTTTAAAATATCTTCTTTTGTTAGGCTTTCCCAAATAATATCATTTGTGTTTTGTTATTGTTTTTGTGACCTACCGTACTTTTACCACTCAAATTTGCGGAAAAATTAAAATTTTCTTAAACATAAAATAACCTTCAAAGTTTGCCATAAAATATCTCAACCAAGTCCCCATAAGACATGGTTGTTCAAAATAACTACAATAAAATTTGCTCACAAAAGGTTTGCTCAAAGTATTTCCATCAAAATATGAAATCAGAGTAATTTAACTTTTGCATAAAACTTAAACATTGCGGTCCTCGGGTTAGCCTCCCGCTCAGTCCAAGCCTACCCCTTGGTCGCCACCTCCTGTCTCATCATCAACATACTCACCTGCATCGATCAAGTCTAGTGAGTCTAAAGACTCAACACGTATAACTGGAATTAGCGAGTACTACTTAATAAAACCGCATGCAACTTTAAAAATAGAACATACATACTGAAACTTGGATTTAACATGCTTGAAACTTGAACATCGTGAGCTTAACTTAGACGTGCCATCACATGAGCTTTTCTTAAACATTCTCGTAACATAAACTTGAGCGTATAAAGCATAATTTTGCGTAGAGGCATGTTTCAAAGTAAGTGATCCATAGCATAATAAGGCCTGATCAGACACACCACAGTACTGGGCTGACAGGGACGTATCCACTGCAGCATACATAAGATCCCCGTTCATAAGTTTAACGGGTGGATTGGTCCCTGTTCATAAGTTTAACGCTTTCCAATCCCGATCTGAACCCTTTCATAAGTTTAACGGGGCAGAGAGGTCCTCGGCCACGTTCACCGACTTCCAAACCCATTCATACATTTGGTCACAAAGCAATTAGCATACCTCAAAACTTTAAAATGTTTTCTTTTGCACGTCATCATACTTACTTGGCGTTGAAGGATTCGTTGGACTTCGACTGGGGCCGTTGTTGCAACATGCTAACATAAAATTGCATACTTAACTTGCATAACTTAGACGTAGAAATCCTACTTACTCTCAAGCTCAATCATTCCTTAGGACATTCTACAATTTCCCATGATACGGCCTTGATAACCCTTGCACTAAACCAAGACATCAAACCCCAAAGCAACCATCATATTCTTCTCAAAAGCGTGAGTACACGGACCCCGGCCCCGGGTCCGTGTATAGGTCCGTGTAGGGTCGGTGACCTGTGTGCGAAGGAAAGGGGAAGGCACGGACTCCGTGCCTGCCTCCGTGTAAGGGTCCGTCAAAGGGTCCGTGTACCTACGCAAGTGCGACACCAAAAAGAAATAAAGGCACGGACCCCGTGTCAGGGCCCGTGTGCAGGTCCTTGTGTCCTCGATTTTTCTGTACCTGCGAGAAAACTTATGCAATGTCTATTCACCCAATTTGACACTTAAAGGATGTGATTCAACAACTTAAGACTCTTCTTAGGACGCCATAACATTGCACCAAAACTCGTACAAACGCCTCAAAACACGACGTCCACACTACTACCCAATGTAACACAAAATACGGCGATTGACATCAAATCGATTTCCTACGACTTCCCACTAGTTCAAGTGCCTAAGACATGAAACGTAACCTCAAAAATACTCCAAACATCATTACCAATATATCTATACGCAGCAACAATCACCCGTCGATCTCTAACGAAGCCTGCAAACGCCATAACTCACTCGATTTTCATCCAAAAATCTCGAATTTTATATCAAATCGAAGGCATCCAAAAGTTCTACCTTTTTTGTGTTGAAAGTTTTCTCAAAATCTTGACTGAAAATTCGCAGTTTTAACCAGAACAGTAAAACGTGGTTTAGATCTAAAATTTTTTTCCTTCAAAGTCAAACCAATCAATTAACCGCTCAAACAACGAACCTCATACACATGATTTTACGCATAAAAAAAACGCAACACATAATATGACATGATCGACGCAGCAAAGGAGAGATTATACGTGTCTTTTGATAATAAACGTTATCGAACCGGCGATATCGAAGCGAAAACGGTGCGAGGCTTGATCCGGGACGACCGTGGCACTAAAATCCTTGAAGAATTCACACGAAAATTGCTGGAAGATGGAGAGGGGAGGGGGCGGCTGCCCTATGAGTGAAGAACCCTAGTTTTCTTCTCTCAAAATTAATAAAACTGAATTGTGATAGTGTGGGTGTGTTTTGCCGATATCAGTGTGTGAAAAAGTGTGTAAAATGTGTAAGTGTGTGTGTGGCATGGGTTTAGATAGTAATTAGGGAATAAATTATTGCTATAATACGTAATTAACATGTAAATAAAATGCTAATCCTCCACTAACTAAATAAAATCTCTAACTTTAAAATAACTTGCACAAAGCCAACTTTAAAAGTCTTAAAATTCTAAAATTCACTAAATACATAATTTTAGGCATAAAGGTGCTAAGACTAAATAAATTATTTAAAACGCCCCATCCTCGACTAAAACAAAATTACCACATTTAAAAATTGCCAAAAATCGTCACCGGTCTTTTCCTCACTTCCGCCTCGAATAATTGCCTGAAACATGAAACTCGAAAGACATTTTTAACGTGCATCATAATAAACATGACTAATTTAAAATAATACATTTAAATAAATTATGCATGGCTAATAAAATCATTTTAAATTAAATAACTGATTTAACAAATAAATAATGCATGTGTTTTACGTGTACGAATTTGGGCTCTACAGTTTTTGGGCAAAAACTTGTGTGAGACGGTCTCACGGGTCGTATTTTGTGAAACAGATATCTTATTTGGATCATCCATGAAAAAATATTACTTTTTATGTCAAAAGTATTATTTTTTATTGTGAATATCGGTAGGGTTGACCCGTCTCACAGATAAAAATTCGTGAGACCGTCTCACAAGAAACCTACTCTTGTTTTTGTGCCATGAGAAGCTATTACTCCTGAAATTTTAAAAATTCAAATATGTCGAAATATGAGATGATAAAATCTTTCACATATATTTCAGATGTGAACGATTAAATATATTTCGGGGGAGCAAAATTAAAATTTAAGAAAATTATACGTTAATTTTTTTTATTATTATTAAAAAAAAAATTCATGTAACAGGAGCAAAAAATCATCTCCAAGTTCGATTAGCCCTACGGATATGAATTGAATGCTATATCACACAACTCAAAATTTGGCAGCATTATTCCAAGATTAGATGAGTGTCACATTATTTTTTTCTAAACGTAAAAACCCAAAAAAAAAAAAATCGAACCGAAATCTACAGCTGCTCAATGCCATTGCCATGCCAATTAGCCATTAATCTATTACGTGAAATTGTAGAGCATCGCCGATTGAGAACTCATTCCATTGAACGTAATCTGTATTGATTGAATGAATTCATCAAAAAGAGTTTACAAGCTTGTTTTAATAACAATTGTGCTGCTTATCAGTTAACACAACTCTAACTAACTGTCAACGTACTAACTCTAACTAACTGTCAACATATTATATTTGATATACCCCCTCAAGATGTACTATAGATGTTAGTGATGGACATCTTGGATAGTAAATTTGATAGAGAAGGTGATGGTAATGGCTTTGTGAAAATGTCCGCGAGTTGTGAATTAG
This sequence comes from Primulina huaijiensis, assembly GCF_012295235.1. Classification (NCBI taxonomy): domain Eukaryota; kingdom Viridiplantae; phylum Streptophyta; class Magnoliopsida; order Lamiales; family Gesneriaceae; genus Primulina; species Primulina huaijiensis. Next base: position 20,962,613 of record NC_133309.1, on the reverse strand, counting down.
ATCGAACTGGTAGCAACTTGATAGAACCGTCTAGGATTCGTCCTTGAATGAAATGACAATCTATTTCGATGTGTTTGGTCCTTTCATGGAAAACTGGATTAATGGCAATATGGATTGCTGATAAACTGCCGCAAAACAAAATAGCTGGTGAAGGTGGCGAGATATGAAAGTCACGAAGCAACTGAATGAGCCATGAGATTTCACTGGTGGTGCTAGCCAAGGCTCTGTATTCAGCTTCGGTGGAGGATCTGGAAATGGTAGCTTGCTTCTTTGCTTTCCAAGAAATTAAAGCATCACCAAGGAAGACACAAAAACCTGTTACTGACTTCCTCGTGTCAGAACAAGATGCCCAATCGGCGTCGGAAAATGCTCGCAGCTGAGTAGAGGAGGAGGCAGAGAAAAAAATGCCTTGACCAAGGGCTGATTTTAAGTAACGCAAAATATGATGCACAACCTGTAGATGAGTTGTACGAGGCTTAGATACAAATTGACTATGTTTGTGAACTACAAATGTAATATCCGGACGTGATAAGGTGAGGTAAAGAAGTCGTCCAATTAGCCGACGATATTGCGAGATGTCTTCCAGTGGCTCACCCTCAATATTGTTTAAACAAAGACGTGGTCCATAGGGGTTGAAACCGGCTTGCTGGCCAGAAACCCGGTGTCTTCTAATAGCTTTAGAGCATAATGTCGTGGAGATAGACAAATGCCATGCTGTGATCTTGCTATTTAAAGACCAAGGAAGTACTTAAGTGAACCTAGATCTTTGAGCTTAAAATGTCCTTGAAGAAACACTTTTAAGGATTGGATTAGATGGGACGATGGACCTGCAATAATAATGTCGTCCACATATACGAGTAATGCCATGAATGAGTGACATGTCCCTTTTGTAAATAATGTGTGATCAGACTGTGATTGGACAAAACCAGAGAGAAGTAATGCTTGAGAAAACTTAGTGTACCATTGCCGAGAAGCTTGACGAAGACCGTAAATCGATTTGTGAAGTTTGCACACTAGTTTTGGGGATGAAGTGTTGTGTGAAACTTGCTTAGTATAGCCAAGGGGTAAGTCCATGTATACTTATTCCAACAGATCACCGTTGAGAAAAGCGTTGTTCACATCTAATTGAGCAAGTTTCCATTTTTGACTAGCAGCCAGTGCTAACAGTACTTTTACGGTTGCCAATTTTGCCACAGGGGAAAACGTTTCAAAGAAGTCAACACCTTCCTGTTGAGTATATCCTTTCGCTACAAGACGAGCCTTGTGTCTGTCAATTGACCCGTTTGATGCATATTTAATCTTGTAAACCCATCTACAACCGATGGAATGTTTGCCAGGGGGTAATGGAATAACTGACCATGTGTGGTTTGCTTCCATAGCATCTAGTTCATCTTTCATGGCTGCTCGCCATTGAGGGAGGTTGACAGCTTGATGGAAGAATTGAGGTTCAAACTGTGAAGATACATTGAGTACTAGGTGTCGATAGGAATGAGACAATGAGTCATAAGAGATGCAAGAGTTCAAGGGATATGGAGATCTAAAGCTCAAGTGGTGTTTGACTTCATCAGATTGCAATGATAATCCCGAAGATACGAGGGAGGCTTTATGTTCCGAGATGAAGTGCGAAGAGGCACTAGCATCTGTTGGTCATGAGCTTGAGTCTGCACTGGCTGATCAGGATCTTGAGCCAGTGATGAAGACTGAGTGCTTGAATCAGTTAAGTATAGATCCTCGACTGATGTTGAAATCGGGCTTTCAACGTTTGGTGTAACAGGGGACAATGGCAGTACCACATTACGAAATGGATCAATTTTGGTAATGGGAGGAGTGGACTGAAATGGAAATGTGTTTTCATGAAATGTAACATCACGGGAAACAAATATTTCATGGCTCTTGATATCCAGTAATCTGTAGCCTTTAAAACCTGGAGGTTATCCCAAGAAACACAAGCGCGAGCTCGAGGTGATAATTTGTCACGATGAGCAGCAAGAGTAGAGCCAAATGCGAGACAACCAAAGTTTCTCAATGATGAGTAGTCAAAAGGTTTCTGGTATAAGAGTTCATAAGGGGATCGTCTTGAGTTGTCGGAGAAGGAACCCGATTGATTAGGTAAGTTGCTGTCAGCACACATTCTCCCCAAAGTGTAGCATCCACATGAGATTGAAAGAATAGGGCTCGAGCAACATTTAAAAGATGTTGATGCTTCCTTTCGACTACGGAGTTCTGTTGCGGCGTTTGTACACACGAAAACTGATGAATGATTTCTCTCTTAAGAAATAAGTCTGCGAACGCAAGCTCTTTTGTGTTATCAGTACGAAAAGTTTTGATCTTCTTAAGAAATTGAGTTTCAACCATAATGCAAAACTTTGAGACAACTTCAGAGGCGTCTGATTTATGTTGAAGAAGAAATATCCATGTAAAACGTGTACAATCATCTACCAAGGTTAAGAAATAACGTTGGTTATGTCGTGTTGGAACTTGATACGATCCCCAGACGTCACAATGCACAAGGTCGAAAGGAGAAGCAGACATGTTATGATGAGAAATAAACGCAAGTCTTCTTTGTTTAGCCAATGGACAAATGGAGCAAGTTTTACAACTATCAAAATTGTGTACATTGCAATGTAAGTGATCCTTTAGCATACTCATGACTCTAGCAGATGGATGTCCGAGACGTCCATGCCACGTCTCAACCGATACTTGATTGATAGAACCATGTTGACAATCTGAGCTTGTATATAGAACATAGAGCCCGTCAATTTTCCTACCCTTGCCAATCATCTTCCTCGTCATTACTTCCTGAATGGTGAATGAATTATCATAGAAATTGATCATCGACTTAGTGCTAGCAAGAAGTGAACTGACAGATATCAGATTGAACTTGAAATCTGGTATAAACATAACATCTTCTAGAGTTAAAGAATCACCAATTTTAATATCACCGCAAAATTTAACTTCGATGGTTGTGTGATTGGGCAGAGTAACCATAGAACCAATAGCTGGGTGGAGTGATTTAAACAAGTGTGCATCGGAACAAATGTGTCTGGATGCTCCGGAATCAACAATCCAAGATGAAAGAGATGATAAATCAGTAGGGATATATGTAGATAAGCAAATACCTGTAGTGTGAGCATTTCTTGAGTCATTGGTATGAGCATTACCCTTATCACTTGAGGCAAGATGTTGATCAAACATCAGTGTTAATTGGTTCAATTGTTCTGTGTTAAAAGTCTGAAACAAATTCTGATATGAACCACCATTGATATTTGCTTTATCAAAAGAGTCATGTGGTCCAGAGATTAGATTTGCATTGACCACATTTGGGCGAGTATTGGTGTTTCCTCTAGACTTGTTTCCTGGGGGATACCCATGGATTTTATAACATGTGTCCACTGTATGACCATTGACATTACACTTAGTGCAGAAGGGTCTTTCTCGATGAAATCTTGCTGGCCCTCGTGCATGAGTTTGTCTCTGTTGTTGATCACTCTTTAGTGCAAATGCCATGTCTCCCGCAGGGCTATGGGATGTGTACGAAGCTCCAATTGATATTTTACGTTCTTCTTGAACTACCAATGAGAAAACTCGATTTATAGGAGGAAGTGGATCAAGGAGTTAAACTTGACTTCGGATTTGAGCAAATGAGTAATTGAGACCCATGAGAAAAGTCATTACGTAATCCATATGAGAATGTGCATCAATTTTCTTAACCCCTCCACAGTTGCATCTACCACAATTGCATACTGGACGAAAATTATTCAATTCTTCCCAAAGAGCTTTAAGATTCGTGAAATAGACGCTTACCGACTGCTGTTCTTGACGCAAGTTTATCAAATCACGCCTCAATTGAAAAATTCTGGGCCCGTTGCTTTGTTGAAATCTTTCTTTGAGATCTTCCCAAATGTCAGCAGCTGATTCCGAGAAAAGAACACTTGCAGATATTTCTTTGGATACAGAATTCAAGATCCAAGAGATTACAATATTGTTATTTCTAGTCCAAAAATTGATAAGATTTGACTCTGCCTCCAAAGGCTTGGCAATCGTTCCGTCAATAAAACCGAGTTTGTTTTTGACGGAAAGTGCAATCTTCATTGCTCTGCTCCATGAAGAGTAATTATCTCCCGTAAGTTATTGTGATACCAACGTGAAGCCTGGATTATCTGAATGATGCAAGAAGTATGGACTCATAGGGTCATCAATGGCGGACTGAACATTTAGGCGAGGCCACTCGGATGTATTTCCAGAAGCCATAGAATATGCAGCTCAAGAACGGCTGAAGAAATGCCAGAAATTGAACAAAAAGAATCGGTAATCGATGCTCCGACTTCGATCGATGAGAGTTGCGCGGAAGGCTCTGATACCATATTACGTGAAATTGTAGAGCATCGCAGATTGAGAACTCATTCCATTAAATGTAATCTGTATTGATTGAATGAATTCATCAAAAAGAGTTTACAAGCTTGTTTTAATAACAATTGTGCTGCTTATCAGTTAACACAACTAACTCTAACTAACTGTCAACGTACTAACTCTAACTAACTGTCAAAGTATTATATTTGATATAATCTGACCTTAAATTGTGTCGTTCAACCGTGTCAAGCATCCGTTAATATGACCTCAAATTGAGCCAATTTTCAACAAGTATATAGGCCGAATTATTACAGAGAATTTTCGTCCAATTTATGTCTACTTTCGAAGCACCAGATTCTGCACATTTTCGAGAGGTTTCTGCCCATTCTTGAGTCATTCGGCAGCCTTCGTGTTCGATCATTTACAACTAATTCCTTTCATGTTGTATGGTCTCGCTCCCTTAGAAAATTGACAACTAGGGACATGGCTTGGCCTCCTAAGAGGATTAACAATGAGAGACAAATATCCTGTAAAGATTTCCAAATTATGATAATATATGACTCATATGCAATGAGATTATAACCGTTGTATGGCTTTTCGCTTAGAGAATTAACATATACGAGGACTGATTTCGGTAAACCATGAAAATGAGATGAATTTCAGTGCTTCGCGTACATGATGTGTTTATGATATGCTCTTGATTTGATCAATACTTATTGTCTATGTTTTGAATGTTTCATCTGTATTTGTTATACGTAATTGATAAGCCCTCACTTCCTTAATATATCACAAAATACTCACCCCTTACAATCTTTTTCCAGATATAAGTAAGGAACAACTCAAAGTGGAAGAAAATACCTAGTTTGGGACATGTGAAAGAAGAAATTAAAAATTGTTGTTATTTGATTTTCGTTGCCGTTATGACGATAAATTTAGCTTCCGCTGATGTATTTAACTTATCTGTTGTATTTTGGGATGTAACCACAAATTTCGTTATGAAATAATATTTTGTTTTTAGTTAAATTCCGTACTACTAGGTTTATTATTTTTTAGTTTTATTTGAAAGTGAAGTTGATGTCGTGTCTCGGGACCGAAACGTGACATCAAATATATGTTCTCATGGTAATAATATTGTTATAATGATTTGATAATTCAAGAATAACACTCTTTACAAAAATATTTAACTTAGTAATTATTTTAGAAAAATTATAGATAAAATTTGAATAATTTTTTTATTCGACCATAGAAATGATCATCGTATGATCTGAAAGGAAAAATAATTCTTGATTTCCAAGATATAACTTTTTCCTTAAAATAAATTTTTCCTTGTTAATAAGATTGTGTGAAATAATTAATTACGGGTTTTTGCCTTTCTAGATCTTCGATAATTATGCTAAGATTTTCATTATATGATATTTTTGTTTAAAAAAGTTTATTTCTAATAAAACTCTTGTTTTCATAATTGGTATGATTCATTTTTGGAATAAACTCTTGGAGAAAAGAGTCGATATAAAGAGAAGAACGTAGTGGCTTAAAAAGACTTTTACACGATGAGGGATCAATAGAGAAAATTCAATTGACAAGAGCGTCGTCTTTTGAAGAGTGCTGTTACAACGTGTTGCCGTGATTGCTAGAGATATATGAAGACAACACTTGTGAAAATGTTGATTGAAAATCATGTTTTTGTTGCTCCGATTTTCGGCATATTGTTTGCGTTCCTTCAATACACGTTTTTCATCTGATTATTTGTTTTAGAATATAACTTGATTCCTTAACTTTTTAAGGAAGATAATTTTTCATAGAATCACTAGTTTTGGTTTTTGTAAACTCAAATTGTTTTCTAGAGATTATTTTGCTCTGAGGGATCGCGAAATATTTATACTTGTGCATAATTATCTCTGAGTTATTTTTGTTTAAGTTATTTATTTGTGATGATATATTATTCCACTGCGTATTGTCTTTAGGAGTTACAATATCTTGGACAACATTGATATATGATACACATAACTTCTTACAGTTTATGTTAAACAAAAATCCCTTACATGATCCACTGAGTTCGTGGAATGGGTTATGAGGGTGAACCATATGCCTAAGAAAATATTTCCCATATGTCCAACAATGTCTCCCATAATCACAAGAGTGCCTTCCTACCACTTTTCATCGATCCCATCATCCTTAATTTTTCAGGTCACTATTGTCGTAGTGAGTGGATAAAGTGACAAAGTTTTGTTTCCAGAAACGCCCAAATTTTCTTTACCAAAAAATAGCATCTAATATTAGAGGGTTAAAATTTCAAGATTAGAGATTTCTAAGATTAGTGAAATGATGGCAAGTGAAATTGAGTTTGTGGGCTTGATTTCGTAAAGTTTGGTTATTGCAGCTTTTTTTTTTTGTGGTTATGTTTGGGGATGTAAAATATTAAGAAACAAGAAATTTAACATCCAAATCACAAAAAAAATCATACCTACTAGTCTTTACATGTTAGATTTTGTAACGTGTTTGAACTGTAGTATAAGATCATACAATGAACCCTTATGATAACTTCGTTCAACCACTTTCGTGACGAAAGCGACAATAGATACAAATGACCTGTTGGTGAAATATATAATGCACAGCCGCACTAGCATAGATTTGTAAGTTGGAACCAAGAACATGTTAGAGTAAGTGTCTAGCTGTAATGCCCGAAATTTGATTACGGTAATTTGAGATTAATTATCGATCTAGTGATTTGATTATAGCCGGATCGCTACGAAAATGGAAGTGGAAGAGCATGGGTATGTTTGTTGCGTGACCAGTAGGTCTCGCGCATATGCGCGGCATGAGGGCGCGCATATGCGCGAGCTACATAGGAAGATTAAGCGCGGAACAGAAAGCGCGCGCATATGCGCGATGAGTCCAGTGGCCATGATGCATTTCCAGAAAAGTAGGCGCACATGCACGACGGGGAGCGCGCACATGCGCGAGATGTCCAGTAGCCAAAATAGATTTCCAGAGCATGTCGCGCACATGCGCGGAGATTGTAAGCGCATATGCGCGAGTTGTGCGAGGAATCAAATGCAATTCCAGAGAACCTCGCGCATATGCGCCGAGCAGGGGCGCGCATATGCGCGAGGCGCTGTGCATGCTACGCTCCGAGACATAATGTCTCGCGCATATGCGCCGAGTGATGTCGCACATATGCGCGAGACGTGTTGCGTGAAAAGATAAGCCACCTAGCTCTAGACATGCAATATATATATATATATCAATTGGCAATTGTCTCTCATTTTCATCAGAAAGAATCGAGAAAGGTTGCTGTGAGTGTGGTGAAAATCCTTACGCCTTTATATTTCGATCCGTCCGTTAGATTTTGAATCCGACTTCGGTATTGTGTTCCTATCGACGTAGGCTACAACTGGACATAAGTTTTACTACGTTTTGATATGATTTGAAATTCTGCTATTGTCAGAATTGAATAGGATTCCTATATGATGTTCTTGATACGTTAGACATCATAGAATCGAAGTCAGATTGAAAAACAGATTGATTACGGATTTGTTATGATTTTTCAGATTATATTGAGTGGTATTGGACAGATTTGAATTGTGACTGGCTTATAGATTGTATTGGATATGGGTTATGATTGGTAATTAATATCTGTTGATATGGTATTTACGGGGATATTGAGATTGTGCCGTTATGCTGATGATTTGAATTAAATTCAGATTAATCAGATTCAGTATTAAATTGAGAAGGGAAGGGTGATATTATTATTCTCGATATGTCTTTTCAGATTTACAGAGACAATCATGAGTTCAGAACTTCCGTTTCTTCGGACCGAGACTACAAACGAAAGGTATAAGTCAATGGGGTATTGGGAGATCGACACAAGTAGGATATACTTGTGTTTCCCTAAATCACATACTATTTGTTATTATTTGCATTGATTTGATTTGATATGCTTGGTCTATTGATATATAGAGAGCATGGGTTAGACGAATATTAGACGAGTGATCTTGTGACAGAAGTACCTGATAGTGGTGGGATCGCCACAGGCACATTGCACGATGTCACAAGATAGTGTATTGGCGATAGTGCCACAGTCTGTGACGGATAGGTCAAGACACTGGATGTTTGGTTATATCGACGTGGATAGAATCGGAGTTTCTTCTATTACTGTTGGTCGATATAGGAATACCAACGTCTGGACACCGGGATCCCTAGACTAGGATTGAGTCTAGTCTGAGTCGTGGAGTCACGAGTATGATTGATAGTTTGTTATTAATTATGTTTCAGATTTTGATATATATCTGATATCTGCTTCATGCTTTATATTAATTATATGATTGCATGTTTCGTTGATTTATACTGGGAGTTATTCTCACCGGAGTTATCCGGCTGTTGTCGTGTTTGTATGTGTGCATGACAACAGGTGGGACAGGTTCAGGGTCGGGGAGATGAAGAGAGAGATGGGAATAAGAGTGGAGACTACGGACTTGATCTGAGATAGGGTTGAACACTTGATATTTAGTAGTTGAACCTTAGTTTGTAAATGATTGTATATAGTACAAGACTTGTACTTTACTTTTATACTGATATGTATAGTAGAGTGATTCCATTACGTTCCGCATTTGATATTATATTTAAAAAAAAAATTTAGACCCTGTTTATTATAATTGATTTATTTGTCCCAATGACGATTAAGAACATGATTAGCGTCCGGGTCCCCACATTAGCAGACCAACTTGTGGCTCGAGCTTTATTGGCTCTAATATAAAACAATATTTATTTCAATAATATTTTATATTTTTATCCAATTATGTCATTTACTTTTCTGTATACCCATGCAAGCTGCATATATAAAGTCCTTGAATATATAATAGGTACCATGAGGTCTATCTCTAAAAAAAATGATCATGAAACTCATTAGGAAGTATATCATTATTTTAAACAGGTTCCTAGTCGAATCAACTGCCTAAAATAAGGATAAATGTCGCTTGAGTTTGAGACTATTATATATGATGTAAACGTCATGTTTCATTGGTAAATGCAGGAAGATGTCTATTTATACAGGTGGGTGATCATTTGATCATTCACTGAACAACCCTCTCTCGTACTTCCCAAGTGATTATCATTTATCAAGTGGAATAGTTCGCGGTTATGGTTGTACACCTATAGTCATTTGACATGGGACAATGTAGAGGTTCTACGTACTAGTATGCACTTTGATCCGTTTACCGACTCCGCTGAGGGTCATTAGGTGGAGAGGTTGGGTATAGTTTCAAAATATGTAGGAGCAAATACATTGTAGTCGGGGATTCATCGTTTGCCTAGGGGTGAAGATATTATATGTGATCTGATGAGCTAATAGTGCAAAGAATATCTGGTCAAAGTATGACATGTGCATTCTGAAAAGGTGTTTCCTCAGTCGCACGTATTATGTCACTATTATTACTCAAAGATACATCACAATGTTATTAAATTCATATGCAACCCTCGTTATACCAATTATTGCAGATTCGATCGGGATATATGAGTTGAAGGGATCAGGTTGTAAACTAACTATAACTTAAGGTTCTTTTAGACACTATCAGTTATACATACGAGATCATGAGATGATGCTACCAGATGATCTTATCATGATCCGATTGGTACAATTAGACTTGAGTTCTAACAATATTGATCAAAGGGTTGATGAAAAGAATGAGGTTAATTAGGATAAGCTCGAATAAGAATAATTGTTATTCTGAACCACAAGAAGTTGTTAACACACAGTTAGTTGTATCTCTGAACTGTTGAGGGTCACACAAGTATCAAATTTTGTGTTCCCGTTTAGATAGTCAATTAGTTCAAGGAGTTAAATTAGACAATTGTAGTTTGATGGAGATCGATCATGATGCTTATAAATGATTTTATAAGTTAATTTCATATATTGGAAGAAATGAAAGTTTGATTAACTGCTAATTGAGTAAGGAGAATTGAAATGTCTGTTTGGTAAAAAAGTTCACAAAACTGACATCTACCAAAAATGGATCAGCGAAAAATTTTGATTTTCGAAATTTCAATTTTCATTGTATGAACAAGATTTGTATCATTGAAACATCGGTGTTGTTAGATCGTGATTGATGTTATAATGAGTTCACAATTATTTATTTAGTGAATTTAGACTTTACTAATTAAATAATAATATTAGTAGTAGTGACTATTAATATTAACAAAATTTTCATAAAATATTCTAGAGGAATCTATAATTAATTAATAAGTTAATCGAGGGAGCTAAATAACTGTTATTTAATTTAAATAATATGTCTATGTATGTAGTATATGTGAATTTATTATATACTAAAAGTGTGAACCAAGGTTAAAATTTTTCATTGTGTATTGTCAACTTTCTACTTGGTTTCTACACACTTGAGTAATTTAGTAAGAATGATTTTGTAAAATCAATTATTATGATAAATTCAAAATTGACAAACTACGTGTTTGTTGAATGAGGATCCAATTTGAATGAAATATCAAAATACTTTGATTTTTATTATTATATTTTTTATTTGGTTACAGATAAAGTGAACATATTGTGTATTTTTTTTGTAAAATCAATTATTAAGATTAACTCAAAATTAACAAACTGTGTGTTTGTTGAATAAGGATCCAATTTGATTGAAATATCAAAATATATTGATTTTTATTTTTATATTTTTTATTTGGTTACAGATAAAGTGAACATATTTTTTTTCCTACGAATACTTTGATTTTTATTATTATATTTTTTATTTGGTCATATTTTTTTGAGTAAGGATCCAATTTGATTGAAATATCAAATTTATTTGATTTTTATTATTATATTTTTTATTTGGTTACATATAAAGTGAACATATTTTTTCCTATGAATACTTTGGTTTTCATTATTATATTTTTATTTGCTCATAGTTTGTTGAATAAGGATCCAATTTGATTAAAATATCAAAATACTTTGATTTTTATTATTATATTTTTTATTTGGTTATAGATAAAGTCAACATATTTTTTCCAAAGAAAATCTAAGTATTTGTTGAATAAGGATATTGAAATATCAAAATACTTTGATTTTTATTATTACAGTTAAAGTGAACATATTTTTTCCTATAAATATTTCCTTAAAAATCATATAATATATGTAAAAGTTGTAAAAGAATTTTTGTAATTGAAAAAAGGTCATTTGTCTCTCATATTATTATCTCCCTTCTCGTCTCTCTCCCCATTAAATGAAGTTTCTTTCCTGTTAAAATTCTGATGTAAATTCTAAAACCTTTGCAGCCAGTTCTTGTCGTTGGTTTGATTCCGTACGTCATCAAAACTTAGAAATAAATACATATTCGAAAATATCTTGTCATAATCTTTCTATTGATACCGATATTGAGGGGGTATTTCGCAACCTCGTCGTCGAACCTTTTTTTTCGATCGTTCTTCCGCCGTCATCCGCCGTACTGGGCCTCCGCCGTTGCTTGGACTTGATTTTTCAAGGCATTTGGAATTCGAAATCTTGCCCTACCTCGAGTTTCATAGGCTGCCCGTGAATGAGTTTTTAACCTCTCAATTTAGCTCGACTTTTGGTTCGATTTTGGTACTAATATTTGATGTTTGTTATATCTTTGGATTAAGGTACAATCGTTGCCTTGACTCAAGGTATCAACGGAAATTTTAGCCCCTGTTTGTAGAATTTACAAATTTTATGTATATTATGGGCATAAAATCTTCTTCTTCAAATTCAAAGATGTATTGATAATTCAAAATTTTTGGGTCAAAATTGATATTTTATGAAAATTAATAAAATTAACTATCAAAAATAAATTTTGATGAAATTATGGAATTTTCTCACGAAATGAATAATTAGAATAAAATTTAATTATTTATGATAAAAATGTTTTTACAAGAAATTTTAATTAATTAAAATTAAATAAAAGTGTTTGTATAACTTAATAATTATGATGGTTAGTGATAATTTACAAGATAAATGATTTGTTGATAATATGTGATATTATGACATTAATATAATATTTGATATTATATCATAAAAGGATGATTGAAAGTCATGACCAATTTCTAGGTGTATGTTAGGATATTTTACATATTTTTTTAATTATTTGATAATTATTAAAAGTGAGTCTGACTTATGACTTGTTCCCACCCTTAAATTTGTATTCAATGTACCATGAAAATTTAATGTACATATTAGAATTAGTAGGAGATCAAGATTTGAAGATGGTGGGCTCAGATCTTCGAAAAGTATTTTGAAGATCGAAGACATGCAAAATCTTGGAAGTTTATGTAATATTTATTGCATTTGCATCCCTACATTTACTTGTGTTTGGACATGGATCCATATATGGCTTATATGGATCATTTAGCTCTCAGTTAATAATCATTCTTTATTATTTATAATACATGTGATATATTATGAGTAATTAATATGTGCATTATTAATAAAATAATAACAAGAGTTGCATGAATCCAGCAAACATACAAACAAACATGACAAAATATTTTAAAATTAACGACGAAACACATTTTTTTAAAAATAAAATCCTTCATTTTGGATAGGATCCAAAATTTAAATCAATCACATTAAAAGAAAAAATAATAGAAATTTTAATATTTCCTTGCCTTCAATCAATAGTGGTTGCATGACGAATGTTACCTGCGATTAGTGTTTGTCTCATATTATTGGAGAGGCCTGGACGCCGGAAAGCTGGGTCTTCCACTGACATGTTTGACGTGAACTACGTGGAACTACCATGACTTTGCCTCATATTATTGTAGATCTCATGGCGACCGTCCACTAAAGTTCAATATTGATAGGTCGGACTCTAAACATGAAGAGGAAGAAGATCATATTATTGGATCCTCCTCAAACGTGAGACAAAATTAAGTATAAGTTGCAAGGGATTGCACTTGGGCTCTACTTTTTGAAAATTATAATTGACTGATATTAGTCAGGATCATGATTCAGCAATTGGGTCTTGTGTACTCACTAAAAAAATTGGATTTCTCGTTTTCATCATAGGGAGGTAAAAATATCAAAATAGTGGGATACAATTCATAAAAACTAAAATCCATATTTAGTCTTATAAAATAATTGAAAATAGTTAGTAATGTTTATTTTGTTTCTATTTTAATATATCTACGATGTCGTCACGAAATCCTTTATCTGTTATGCTCAATCAAAACAAGCTAACCAGATCTAACTACACGACTGGCTGAGAAATTTAAAAGTTGTTTCAAACTATGAGAAAATAGCATATGTGCTCAAGAAAACTCCTCCAAAAGAAGTTGCTGCCAATGCCACTGCTGAGGAATTGGCCAATATTGAGAAATGGTGGGACTTTGATCTGCAAGCAAAGAACTATATGTTGGTTTCTATGTCAAATGAGTTGCAAAGGCTGTTTGAGGAAGCTGAGAATGCTGCTGACATTTACGGCCAACTGCAAGAGTTGTATGATGAACAAACTCGTCCACTGAGGCGCGCTACTTTCAAATAGCTCATGACATCATTCTTGCGAGAGAGGGCCTCGGTCCATGAGCATGGTGTGAGGATGATTGGGCTTATCGAGAAATTAATGGGCTTGGACCTTGTTATTTCGAATGAAATGTCCACAGACATTCTACTGCCGTCGTTGTAATCGTCTTTTGATGGGTTTGTGGTGAACTTCAATGCACATCCTTGAAGAGTTGGTCGACATGCTGACAAGTTTTGAAACCACCATAAGATAAAAAAACATTTTTTCCTCATGGGCTCTTCATTAGTGACAAAGAAAGGCCCAAAAAAGAAGGGGAAGAAACGTTCTACTCCTTTAAAGAGAAACAAACCAAATAAGAAGCATACATTAAACACTTCTAAAGGGCTCACAAAGCCCGATAAAGTAGAAGATGTTTGGTTTCCACTACAACAAGTCTTGGAAGCGAAATTGCTAGAAATATCTAGCCCAGAAGGGTTCTGGAAACGATATGTTTTATATTGAAATAAATGTCTCAATTAATTCAACTTCTTGGATATTAGATATTGAATATGGATCTCATCTATGCAACGACTTGCAGGTGATGACAAGAAGTAGAAGGCTAAGTAAAGGTGAGACCTTTTTGAGAATGGTCAATGGAGCAAGAGTTGCTACAAAGGCCATAGGAAACATTTAATTGATATTAAACAATAATTTTAAGTTGTTTTTTTTAGAGATGTTTGATATGTTCCAGACTTTGTTAAAAACATTATTTTCATTTCTATGCTTGGAAAATTGATTTTCTTGTTTAATTGCTAAATGTTCTTGCAATATTTACAAGAATGAATGTTTTATTGGAACATGAAAAATACAAAATATTCTTTATAACTTAAAAATAAAATATATTCCAACCAACCATGTTCAAGTAAACATGATATCAACAACAACAAACAAAAGAAAGGAAGATAGTTTAAATCAAGCACTATTTGATTTTTGGAGAAGTTCTTCCCAGCTTCACAAGCAACAAATACCAAGAAGGACATTTGTGGGATTAGACAACTGCAAGGTTATACGAATATTGGGAGAGACTTAAGTAGTTATGTTCCAGTTGACCTCAACACCTGATTCCAGAACAGCTCCTAGTCCAATATTTCTACGAGGTTCTCTCACTTTTTGATAGGAACATGATTGATGCTGCAAGTGGAGGTGCGTTGGTAAACAAAACACATCAAGATGCATGAGCTCTAATATCCAACATGGCTGCCAATGCACAATAGTTTGGAACTTGGAAAGATGACCCCCCATGACAAGTTAATGAGGTAAGCGATAATCTTATCGATCAAAAGTTAGATTCTTTGACATCTCTTTTGGAAAAGTTGGTTGTAGGACAAGTACAATAGGCCAAAGCTTGTGGTATATGTGCGATTGTTGGACATTCGACTGACATGTGCTCCAAACTATAGGAAGATCCAACGAAGCAAGTTAATGCAATCGATGGATTTCCTGGACAACCTCAATGTCGGTACTATCTATATTCTAATAGCTATATTCCAGGATGGAAAGACCACCAGAATTTCAGCTATAGAGTGACCACTGCTTATCATCCACAAACAAATATCCAAGCCGAAATTTCCAATCGGGAGATCAAGTCTATCCTAGCAATGACCATCAATTCGGGAAGAAAAGATCGAAGCCTTTATCTAGATGATTCATTTTGGGCTTACCAGACTACATACAAAACTCCAATAGGGATGTATTCTTATAGGTTAGTTTTTGGAAAAAGTGTCGTTCACCACTCCTGTTCGCGTAGTCCATCACGCCGCCACCCCATACCGTCTTCTTGCACTATCGCCACTCCTATTCGTACAACCACATTGAATAATACAACATGCCGCCGACCGTCTCTCCCAGCCATCTTCACCCAGCTGCCACTACAGCGTGTCTCGCAGCCACACGACTACCACCATCACCTTGTCACGAACAACCACTCCCCACAGACAACCGATCTTTCAACCCAAATTCTCGGTGATATCTCTCATGATCCCCTCTAGTACTTCAATTATTTGAATTTACAAAACACCTTCACTAGGGTATAAACTGGCTAGAACAAGGCAAGGGATGAATGTCCTACCGCCTGCTGAATCTCATTTGAATGGACACTTAACTTTCACAAAGAAGACTGAAAAGGATAAATATAAGCCATTGTGTCAGAAACAAATCATTCCCTGCAAGTATATTAATCACCCCACTTTGGAGGTTTTGAATATTATAACAGAGTTGTTTGAGTTGGTTAACAATATTTGGTGGGCGCCGTACTTTTCTATCATTTGTCATGCCTATATTGAATTTGTACAATCGTTTTATGCGACTTTTGAATTTGTAAAACCTGAAAATTTCACACTCTCTAGCCCAGGGGTAGTTCGATTTAGGTTGATGGGAAACACATTCAAGTTCTCGATCACAGAACTGAATCTTGCTTTTGGGTTTATTACCGATGACTTTGCAAAAACGGATTAGTATTTGAATAATGCGTTGATTTTCATGATAAATTTAATCTCATTGCCCTTTATCGAGCAACTTCCACACAAAAGAACTACGACCCAAGTAAATCCAAAGATCATTACCTACATAATCAAGCGTGGAAATACATTAATAGGTTCTTTGATTTTAATTTTTCGAGTCGAAAGAATTCTGCAAGTGTGTTTACGAAAGCGGTATTTTTCTTTCTGTGGTGTATAGAAAATCGAATGAAGGTAAATCTTGGTTATTGGTTGGTTTCCCAATTCGCTGGTGTGGTAGCTCATAAACGTCAATTGATTCTTGGTTATTTGATCACCGCGCTTGCTGTTAACATGAATGTGCTTAATCTCAACGAGAACGATCTTCATGTCACTTGTTCTATGCAACCTTTAGACTTGCATTGTTTATTAAGTATGGGACTAATAAAATAGGTACACGGAGTCTTCTCCTTTTGTCCACCAGGTCCTACAATGGCACGATCAAGCTACACCAACTCTGACTCAGACGCCTCAGACGAGACTTTGGGATTATGTGAAACTCCATCACACACATTTGCCATACCTCCTCGAACAAGTATTGACGTGGAAATTAACGAGATCACACGGCGGTTGACCCGAATGGTACAAAATCACTTGGCGTTTTACAGGCACATGGGGTTCGAACCACCATTTCCCCCATCGTAGTTGTAGATAACATTGCTCTACAATGCCAAATAATTGTCAGGGGAGTTTTCTGATATAGGTGGATTTTACGTGTTTTTCATAGTATGTGATAGCTCATTGTGTTGCATATATCGTTTAGATTGCATGCATTTTGTGACATTTTGGCATATATTATGTTTTATTGTTACTCATGTGTCTCGTGGGTGAAAATGCAGGAAATTCGTGAATAAACTGAAAAAATTCGAGAGTCATCCGCCCAAGCGCATATTCATGTCCGCCCGAGCGCCTGCAAGGTGTGAGAAAAAGGAATTTTTGCGAAAGTCATCCGCCCGGGCGGAAACTTATGTCCGCCCGAGCGCGTCGATTAAAAATTTAAAACAAGATCTGTGCAAGCCATCCGTCGGGCGGAAAATCATGTGCGCCCGGGCGCGTTTGTAATTTTGGAAAGATTTCTTGGCCGACTTCTTCCCTTATTTCTGGATATGGACGATTTTGGGAGCATTGAGACATTATTTAGCATCCACCACAAGCCTTGGAGAGGATTTTGCGCTTGGACTTGAAGATTCGAAGATTTCCGGGCATCGTTCTTCGTGTTTTTCGTCAAATCTAGTATTTCTAATTTCGAATTTATCGTTTAACTTTGTGTTGTTTATTTTCACTATGAATTCGAGTAGCTAATTTACAATATTTGTTGGGATTTAATGGGATCCTACCCCGAACTTTGAGTTGGTTAATTCACATGTTGATGTTGATTTATTCTTGATTATTCTACTGTTTTTCATTACAATTATTAAAGTGTAGCTAAATTTAATAATAATCTTA
This sequence comes from Primulina huaijiensis, assembly GCF_012295235.1. Classification (NCBI taxonomy): domain Eukaryota; kingdom Viridiplantae; phylum Streptophyta; class Magnoliopsida; order Lamiales; family Gesneriaceae; genus Primulina; species Primulina huaijiensis. The sequence goes on along the minus strand of NC_133309.1, from coordinate 20,944,807 downwards.
TATTGCGAGTGAGTTCGAGAGAAGAGCTTGTGATAGGAACTAGTAGAATAGTATGTGGATCTACAATTTACATAGACATATGAAATTGGATACGCGCTGATGGTTATAGTCCGGTAGGGCGAAAACTAGGGGATTTCATAGATCGATAGGCGATTCACTCTTTATAAATAATTAAAGACATTTAATTACTTCACTGAGTAGAATTAGTTTGTCATAGCTCGAGAGGGTGTGTTCAATTGAATAGGAAATCCTGTAGAAAGCGTAAATCACTATCGAACGAATTAATTAATTAACTAGGGGTAGGTGAACAGAAATTCCCAACAAATTCATTTCTCATTGAATTTTAATCAACTATTCTAGATATTATATCTTATTATTTAATTCCTGAACATTTTTATTTGCATGTTTAATCCATTAAACATATTTTTTTTATTTCCCAAAAATCGATTATTCTATCATATTTCCCATTGTTTTTTATTGAGTTTTTCACCGTTGTCGTATGTCTTTTTTTTTGTAGTGTAGTTGTATTTTGTTATCAAATTTCCCATTATTTTAACTTCCGACATACTTAATTGATATAATTGTGTGTTATTTTGTTGCATGAAGAATTTTTATGATTTGGAGCAAAGTTGAGGTAAAAAAGTGATTTTTAGGGCATTTAAAGTTATCAAGATAAAGCTGTAAAAGAAAGACAAAACTGAAGAATTCATGCAACAAGGCGTGGCGACGACTTGTGACAATTCTTTTGTTGTCTGTGAAACTGATGCTGACGAGAATTTCAAGGAGTGAAATTCAAAATTTGTAAAGATTATGCCAGATTTTAGAGTCCTAATTATATTGTTTGACTTCTAAAAAAAATCTCAGAGAGAAAATTTGTTTTTAGGAAAAACAAATATTAGATAGAATTTTATTCCATAAAAACTTAATATTTCTTTTCTTTTGGGTTCAGTTAACCATCTGCGCGTGACAGCAAGAAGAAAGCACAAAAATGTTAGACTAGATGCCTTGCAAGTCAACTGTTGGCTAGGGATTTTATTGACTCAGTTGTAATAAACAATTTTTATTTTAATATAATTAATTATTTCATGGTTTGTTATTTCTTTATCTGTATACTCATGTGAACAACATAGATAAAAACCTTGATTATAGTTTAATACAAATGAATCGTAATTCGATGTTGAAACTCGTTCGTAAGCACTGTATAATCTAAATTCGTTCGTAGTCGATTCAGCCGCCTAAAACATGGATAAAGGTCGCTTGAGCTCGATACTAGTATCTGTGATTTTGTGTACTGCGTTTCTTGGTAAGGGCATAGAGATTTCCAAACATGCATATGGGTAGTCATACGATGATTATACCGAACAACTCTCCCTCGGACTTTCCAAGTGGTTATCATTCATCGAGAGGATAAGTCCGTGGTTATAATTGTACACCATTAGTCCTTACGACCCGAGACAACACTGAGGCTCTATATGTTAGAGCTGTGCTTTGACTCGTTTACCGACTCCAGGAGAGTCATCAGGTGGCGAGATTGGGTACAGTTACGACACATATAAGAGCCAGTGCATTGTAGTAGGGAATTCACCGCTCACCTACGGGTGTGGATATCCTATGTAATCTGATAAAATAATAGTGCGTGGAATCTCTAGCCAGAGTATTAGATGTACGTTGGAGAAGGAGTTCTCCAGTAGTACATGCGATGCCACTATTTATGTGTCACATAGTTATTGAATTATTATGCAACCCTCGATGAACCAATAGTTGCATATTCGATCGGGGTATATGATATAAAGAGACCGTACTGTACGTTAATCATAATCGACTAGTTCTTGCAGGCACTATCAGTGATAATTAGGGAATCATGGGGCGATGCTACGAGACGCTCCTACCATGATTCGATGGGTTTAATCAGAAATATGATTTCTGACATTCTCATGATCAATTGTTGATACATAGAATTGGGCAAATAAGGGTAAGCACGAATAAAGGATTATGTCTTGAATCACAAGGAGTTGTGAACCCACGGCTAGCAGTATCTCTGAACCATTGAGGGTCACACAAGCTGTGGGGACCCGGACGCTAATCATGTTCTTAATCGTCATTGGGACTAATTAATCAATTATAATAAACAGGGTCTAAATTTTTTTTTTAAATATAATATCAAATGCGGAACGTAATGGAATCACTCTATTATACATATCCGTATAAAGGTAAAGTACAAGTCTTGTACTATATACAATCATTTACAAACTAAGGTTCAACTACTAAATACCAAGTGTTCAACCCTATCTCAGATCAAGTCCGTAGTCTCCACTCTAATCACGATCTCTCTCTTCATCTCCTCGCCCCTGAACCTGTCCCACCTGTTGTCATGCACACATACAAACATGACAACAGCCGGATAACTCCGGTGAGAATAAATCCCAGTATAAATCAACGAAACATGCAATCATATAATTAATATAAAGCATGAAGCAGATATCAGATATATATCAAAATCTGACACATAATTAATATCAAACTATCAATCATACTCGTGACTCCACGACTCAGACTAGACTCAATCCTAGTTTAGGGATCCCGGTTTCCAGACGATGGTATTCCTATATCGACCAACTGTAATAGAAGAAACTCCGATTCTATCCATTTCGATATAACCAAACATCCAGTGTCTTGACCTATCTGTCACAGGCTATGGCACTATCGCCAATACACTACTATCTTGTGACATCGTGCAATGTGCCCGTGGCGATCCCGCCACTATCAGGTACTTCTGTCACAAGATCACTCATCTCATATTCTTCTAACACATGCTCTCTATACATCAATAGAACAAGCATATTAAATCAAATCAATGCAAATAATAACAAATAGTATGTGATTTAGGGAAACACAAGTATATCCTACTTGTGTCGATCTCCCAATACCCCATTGACTTATACCTTTCGTTTGTAGTCTCGGTCGGAAGAAACGGAAGTTCTGAACTCAAGATTGCCTCTGTAAATCTCAAAGGACATATCGAGAATAATAATATCAACCGTCCATTCTCAATTCAATACTGAATCTGATCAATCTGAATTCAATTCAAAATCAACGGCATAACGGTACAATCTCAATATCCCCGTCAACTCAGATAGCAAGAGATATCAATTACAATTCATAACCAATATCCAATATAATCCATAATCCAACCATAATCCAAATTTGTCCAATACCACTCAATATAATCTGAAAAATCATAACAAATCCGTAATCAATCTGTTTCTTAATCTGACTTCGATTCTATGATGTCTAACATGTCAAGAACATCATATATGAATTTTATTCAATTCTGACAATAGCATAATTTCAACACATATCAAAACGTGACAAAACTTACGTCCAGTTGTAGCCCGTGTCGATAGGAACACCGTACTGAAGTCTGATTCAAAATCTAACGGGCGGATCGAAATATAAAGACGTAAGGATTTTCTATAGCTTTTCTCGTTTCCTTTCTCGATTTCTTCTTTCTTCCTCTTGAATTCTGAAGAAGAATTTTTATATATATATATATATATATATTTGCATGCTTGAAGAAACGTGGCACAATTCCTTGAATTTCAGTCGGCGCTCGGGCGGTTGCAATCTACCGCTTGGGCGCTGCATATTCTGTCCGATACATATCCTTATTGAACATTGGCGCTCGGGCGGTCAAAAACTACCGCTCGGGCGCGGAAGGTTCTGTCCGAGCTCTTGCTTGTTATCCACTGGCGCTCGGGCGATCCTTTTCTACCGCTCGGGCGCCACAGGTTCTGTCCAACTTCTTGGCTTGTCTTGCACCGACGCCCGGCTACCCCACTCGAGCTCCTACAACCTCAATTTTGTTAATTAATCAATGTCTGACTACAGTACTAAAATCTCGGGCATTACACAATCACTGGATCATTTGTTTCTGTTGAGAGAATAAATTCAAGAAGTTGAATTTATATTATGATATAGTAAATTCAAGGAGTTGAATTTATGATAATTAAATTTTGAGAGAATAAATTCAAGGAGTTGAATTTATAAAATTTGAGAATTTAATTTATTAAACTCAAAACCTGAGCTTATTAAATATTAAATTTTGGAGGTGATAAATTCAAGGAGTTGAATTTAAAATTTAAATATTAAATTCAAATGTTGAATTTATAATATATTTAATTTATTAAGCTCAAAAGTTGAGTTTATTAAATATTAAATTAAATATAGTGAGAAGTGTGTTTAATGGGCTTGTAGAAGTACAAGTCCAACATACTAAATAATTAAAGTTATTGATGGACTTTGATTAATTACTTAAACTAGTTGGACTAGCCCAATTAATTAATCAAGCTCATTAATGTTAATTATAAATATAAGGTCATGGATTAATTATAAATAAGAAAAAGCAAGCCATAACCCTAGCCTCCACACCTTGAGATTTTCTAAATCCCTTCTACCAAAGGCTCTCAAATTTCGGCCATCTTCTTTTGGAAAAGGTTGAGCCGTCTCTCAAGCTTTGATCTCCAATGTAAAATCTCTTCTAAATTTCTAATGCAATTTAGAAGAGGAACAAATCTTCTAGTCGTGGACCTGATTTGAAAATTGAAGGAAGGAAATTTTTTTTAAGATCGTTCGCAGAGATTTACAACAAGAGCTATATCCGCCTATATCGGATTAGTTGGAGCCAAGTGATTTAATTCACTAAAGGTAAAATTCTAACACCTTATGAATGTTTGATTACAAAAATATACGAGTGCCCAAAGCAAATATTTTGATTGTCAAAATAAAATAAAATTTTTAAAACTTCCGCTGTGTTTGGGCATGAAAAACCGATATCCAACAGTGGTATCAGAGCCAAGGTTTTTCTAAATCGTATGGTTTTGATATTGAATAATTTGTTTCTAACCACACAAGAAATTTTTTTAAAAAATTGTGGCACCATAAAAATTATTTTTTCAAAAAATCAAAAAAAAAATCGGATCTGCCCGGAACAGTTCCAGGCAGACAGTCCGCACAGGGCAGCAAGCAGCGTCCGGCGCGCGACGGCGCGCACAGCCTGCGCGCAGCGCGGCACAGTGTGCAGCGTAGCATGTGGAGCGTCCGCACGCTCGGGTAGCGGGCGGCTGCCCGGGAGTGTCTCAAGAACCGTGCTGGATAATGGGCTTGGATTGTTTGGAACTAGGGTGCGATTTTCTGATTTTTCAAAACTTTGGATTAAATTGATATTTTATGAAAATTGGTTCGATTTATTTTTGAAAAATATATTTTGGAAAATTAATAATTTTCTTATAAAATAAATAATTAGAATATGATTTTAATTATTTATGGTAAAAATGAGTTTTACAAGAAATCAATTATTATTGATTTAATTGGAAATTAAATAAAGGTGTTTATTTAATTTATTAAATTCTTTAATAATTGTGTTGGTTAGTGGTAAAAATTATTAGATATATGATTTATCAATTAATTAAATTTGTTTAATTAGTTAATGTTAATATTTGATATTAAATGCATGAAGGATGATCGAGAGCCTTGACTAATGTGTTAGTTGTACGTTAGGATATTTTACTGTTTTATTCATTTTGCTAATATTTGATATTATCAAAGTGGGCATGGTTTATGGCCCGTTCCCACCCCCATGAGATGTATCCCTTTTGTGCCATGGCTATTTAAATGTAATTATTAGAGATAGTGGGAGATCAAGACTGTAAAATGGTGGGCTCGATGCACAAGATGAAAACATGTAAAATATTAGAATCTCTTGTAATAGTTGCATTTGCATCCCTGCATTCACCAAGATTTTGGATCTTGATCCATGTCTGGCTCACATGGATCTAATAGTGTTGGCGATCGATCATCCTTATTTATTTATTGTTGAATGTCATATTATGATATATGTGATATATAGTAGTATGCATGTATGTATATTATTAAATACTATATTTGCATGAATCCGGCAAACATACAAACTCGTGGCACGCGTTTTTAAAATAAAATGATGAGACAATTTTAAAATTAAAATCCCTCATTTTGAATATGATTCAAAATTTATATCAAACCATAAAAGTAAAAATTAAAAAAGTTTAATTTTTCCTTGCCTTCCATCAACCGTGGTTGCATGTTGATCGCTACTCGCAGACAGTGTCTGGCTCATGTTATTAGGAAGGCCTGGACGTCGTAAAGCTGTGATTTCCACCGGACATATGATGTGAATTGAGTGGAACTCCCATGACTTCAGCTCATATTATTGGGGGAACTCATGGCGACCGTCCACTACAATTCAATATTGATGGGTCGGTTTGACACGTGAAAATAAACGACGTCATATTATTGGGTCCTTATTAAACGTGAGGCAAAACACGCGGAGGTTGCCTAGGGATGCAATTGGATTCTACCTTTTAGAAATTATAATTGGCTGATATTATTCAGGATTATAATTGGCTAATTGGACTCTACGTGACCACTAAGGAAATACGATTTCCCTTTTTCATCATAGGGTGGTGGAAATGTCAAAATAGTGGGAGGGAAATTTATAAAATGAAATCCATATTTTATATTTTAGAATTATTTTAAAATTATCAGTAACCATTATTTGTTTTCATTTTCAGTATATTTACGATGACTCTTCGTAACCCGCTTTCAATCATTCTCGATCAAAACAAATTGATTGGCCCTAACTATCATGTCTGGTTCTGAACTCAGAAAAGATTGCGTATGTACTTGATAAGAAGCCACCAAAGGAAGCAGCTGCTAATGTCAGTCAGACTGAGTTAGCTAAACCTGAGAAATGGTGGGACCATGATCTTCAAGCTAAGAGCTACATGTTGGCTTTTATGTCGAATGCACTTCAGAGGAGGTTCGAGGAGGCGGTGAATGCTGCTGAAATTCACCTTCATCTGAAAGAATTGTATGTTGTACAAACTCGTTTAGAGAGGCATGCTACTGTGAAAGAACTCATGACTACATGCTTGCGAGATGGGGCTTCGGTCCATGAGCATGGTGTTAGGATGATTGGGCTTATCGAGAAGTTGGTGGGACTCGACTTGTTTATGCCTAGTGAGCTCTCGACTGATATTCTCTTGCTGTCTTTGCCTGCCTCGTTCGATGGATTTGTGGTTAATTTTAATATGAACAAGCTTGAGGCCACCCTTGAAGAGTTGGTCAATATGTTTGCTAATTATGAGGCCACAATTAAAAAAGAAAAGCATGTTCTTCTAATGGATTCTTCGTCCGGTACGAAAAAGAGAGCCCCAAATAAAGACAAGAAGCGTTCTGCCCCTCTGAAGAAGAACAAGCCCAACAAGAAACCATACAAGAAACCAACTCAGGGGCCCATAAAGTCTGACAAGTTAGAACAAGTCTGTTTCCACTGCAACAAGCCTGAACATTGGAGGCGTAATTGCACGGAGTATCTTGCCCAGAAGCGTTCTGGCCATGGTATGTTTTATATTGAAGTTAATGTTTCTATTAATTCCTCTTCTTGGGTATTGGATATCGGATGTGGTTCTCATCTATGCAATGATTTGCAGGTGATGGGAAGAAGCAAGAAGCTTAGAGATGGTAAGACATTTCTAGGACTAGGAAATGGAGCAAGAGTTGCTGCCACTGCAATTGGAGACGTTACTTTAATTTTGGACAATGATTTTAAGTTGTTTTTGATAAACGTTTTATTTGTTCCTAAATTGGTTAAAAACATTATTTCTATTTCTATGCTTGATATGGATGGTTATTCTTGTGTTTTTGCTAAAGGTATTTGCAATTTATACAAAAATGAATGTTTGATTGGAACTGGAGAATTAACAAACGATTTCTATAACTTAAAATTAAAAGATATTCTGTTAAACAATATCCAAGCGCATACGAAAACAACAACAAACAAAAGAAAAATAAAAGATCCAAATCCCGCACAAATATGACATGCTAGACTAGATCATATTTCTTAAATAAGGATGCACAAACTAGTGGGAGAAGGCATGTTTGACTTGTCAGACATAAATTCTCTACCTAGTTGTGAAGTCTGTTTAAAAGGAAAAAAGACTAAGACTCTATTCAATAGAAACGTGGAACGTGCGCATGGTCTACTGAATTTGATTCACACGGACGTTTGTGGCCCTCTAAATGTTAGCACAAAATTTGTGCATTCTTACTTCATTTCCTTTACTGATGACCATTCGAGGTATGGGTACGTTTATTTGATGAAACACAAATCTGAAGCATTTGAAAAGTTCAAAGAATTCAAATCTGAAGTAGAAAATCAACTAAAAAGAAGTATTAAAGCACTTCGATCTGATCGAGGTGGAGAATATTTGAATGCTGAATTTTTGGGTTATCTAAAAGAGAATGTGATTATCTCACAGTGGACTCCACCAGCAACACCACAATTTTATGGTGTTTCTGAACGTCGTAATCGAACCTTGATGGACATGGTTTGATCCATGATGGGATTCACTGAATTCCCTTGATAAAGACCTTGATTCGTTCCTAGTCGATTCAGCCGCCTAAAACATGGATAAAGGTCGCTTGAGATCGAGACTAGCATCTGTGATGTTGTGTAATGCATTTCTTGGTAAGGGCATAGAGATGTCCAAACATGCAGATGGGTAGTCATATGATGATTATACCGAACAACCCTCCCTCGGAATTTTCAAGTGGTTATCATTCATCAAGAGAATAAGTCCATGGTTATGATTGTACACCATTAGTCCTTACGACCCGAGACAACACTGAGGCTCTATATGTTAGAGCTGTGCTTTGACTCCTTTACCGACTCCAAGAGAGTCATCACATGGCGAGATTGGGTACAGTTACGACACATATAGGAGCCAGTGCATTGTAGTCGGGAATTCATCGCTCAACTACGGGTGTAGATATCCTATGTGATCTGATAAAATAATAGTGCGTGGAGTCTCTGACCAGAGTATGAGATGTACGTTTGAGAAGGAGTTCTCAGGTAATACATGCGATGCCACTATTTATATGTGTCACACAGTTATCGAATTATTATGCAACCCTCGATGAACCAATGGTTGCATATTCGATCGGGGTATATGAGATGAAGGGACCGTACTGTACGTTAATCATAATCGACTGGTTCTTGCAGGCACTATCAGTGATACCTAAGGAATCATGGGGCGATGCTACTAGACACTCTTACCATGATTAGATGGGTTTAATCAGAAATATGATTTCTGACATTCTCATGATCAATTGTTGATACGTAGAATTGGGCAAATAAGGGTAAGCACGAATAAAGGATTATGTCTTGAATCACAAGGAGTTGTGAACCCACGGCTAGCTGTATCCCTGAACCATTAAGGGTCACACAAGCACTGGATCATTTTTTCCCGTTGAGAGAATAAATTCAAGAAGTTGAATTTATATTATGATATAGTAAATTCAAGGAGTTGAATTTATGATAATTAAATTTTGAGAGAATAAATTCAAGGAGTTTAATTTATAAAATTTGAGAATTTAATTTATTAAACTCAAAAGCTGAGCTTATTAAATATTAAATTTTGGAGGTGATAAATTGAAGTAGTTGAATTTAAAATTTAAATATTAAATTCAAATGTTGAATTTATAATGTATTTAATTTATTAAGCTCAAAAATTGAGTTTATTAAATATTAAATTAAGTATAGTGGGAAGTGTGTTTAATGGGCTTGTAGGAGTACAAGTCCAACATACTAAATAATTAAAGTTATTGATGGACTTTGATTAATTAATTAAACTAGTTGGACTAACCTAATTAATTAATCAAGCTCATTAATGTTAATTATAAATATAAGGTCATAGCTTAATTATAAATAAGAAAAATCAAACCATAACCCTAGCTCCACATCTTGAGATTTTCGAAATCCATTCTCCCAAAGGCTCTCAAATTTCGGCCATTTTCTTTTGGAAAAAAGGTTGAGCGGTCTCTCAAGCTTTGATCTCCAACATAAAATTATCTTCTAAATTTCTAGTGCAATTTAGAAGAGGAACAAATCTTCTAGTCGTGGACCTGATTTGAAGATTGAAGGAAGGATTTTTTTTTAAGATCGTTCGTATGGATTTATAACAAGAGCTATATCCGCCTATACCGGATTAGTTGGAGCCAAGTGATTTAATTCATTAAAGGTATAATTCTAACACCCTATGAATGTTTGATTATAAA